>NW_026018452.1:0-28852 GCF_020466585.1 Dendroctonus ponderosae | reverse complement strand
TTTAATTTGCCTGTTTAAGACAATGGTGAATTTCCTTCCTGCACGTAATATAACGTCATACATAGCTAGATATCAACCCAGAACGTCTCCAGTTTTGTCCAGATCAATCCGTTTCCCCCAGGTTGTCGCCGCATTATGGAAATGTCCTCTAACGCAAGTTTTCCTTCATTAATTTTCTTTAATATATTCAAAGCCACTACATGCCTTGAACTTGAGATTGGCATTCTACGATGGAAAGGATCTATTTACATTAAAATCAAAGCAACTTTATACAGATCACTGTAAACACGGGATATTAAGCTGCAATACAATTAACAGCAACAAAAATTATTAGTTAGTTACAAATTGACAGATAATATAAAATTTTACTACCATTTTTAAGATACCTAAATTTAATTAAAATTGACCCTTCCCTACTTGCTAAATTTTTCTCGTTAAACTGAATTTGTGAATCCGATACTAATCAAACAATTGAATCAGCTGGAAGAAGAAAATGCAAAACAAATATCAAATCTATACTAAAACGGTCGAACTTGACTGTTCATTGTCGTCAATGTTAATTTTTCCTTGATTAAATTCCTGAAATCGGACTTAAATTAATGGAAAAGGGAAATACTCTCCTTGTAATTCGTTTATCATTTCTTTTGTTACAGAAAAGTCTTATTGAGATCGAATGCTGATTTATGAAGTTCAGACCCCGTGCCCAAGTTAAATTACTTGAACCGATTTTCGATTGATAATGACTGCATTAAGTCAAGCATAACTTTGAGGACTATTAATATCTTCGGCGTTTAATTATGGAAGTTGCAACTGTTATGTTATTTTTACGATTTTTTCAGTAAAGAGACCAAAAACCCTGCAGTACGACTTAATAACAACAAAAGTTCGTTGGTTTCATTTGCACTAGTAGCAAAAAAACTATCCGTTGTACAATAAGATCCAATAACTTTTAATGAGACGCAATAGATATTTGACGAATATTTATATGATCTCTTTAACGGTGTTTCTCATATAATTTCACTATGATGTTTCTAATTTAAAATTCAAGCACGATATTTTACTTCAATACTTACACAGAATTTTTTGAATCGTCTTCAACAATTGATCTTGTCTCATGGAAAGTTTATGCATGGGTAATTTCTTTTTTAAAATATTTATGAGGATCATTTGCTAGTTTACATGCATAAATTTTGCTTTTCCAAATCTTTTTGAGAATAGAGGTTCTATTAGAAAGTACGAGAATAGCTCATATCGGTCCTCACTCATTTTTGCACACTCATGCCGCCAAATGAGTAAATAAATAGTCGTAGATCGGGAAATTGGAACTTTTTAGATGTGAATTTCGAAAATGAGATTGCATAGTGTGGCTTTATTTTGTGTAACTCTTGTGAAGCGCCGTAGGGCTGGAAAATTGGAGATCGAGATATAAATTAGCATTTTGATAAAATTTGGCCTATCAGCGCAGACTGAAATTGGCCCGGATTTGCATTGTTTCACAGTGCCAAATTAGTTGGAAGCCTTGACTTTGACTCGTTACCGTTTACGAGTAATCTGAGTTAATGAAGAAGACAAATTGGACGATAATTGAATAGGGCAGGGCCATGTGATAATTGGCTGAAACTTAAAGTAAATGCTTCCACATTTACACTAYTAGATTTATATTGACTAATTATATTAGTGCTAAWGCCGAMTAAGCCAGTCAAGCTTGTAATWAAAGAACACTGTTTAAATAGTTTKCCTYTAATTCRCGAAGTATCATCTTCACTTTCTCCATTATTGGAACTTAAGGTAATCGTACCCTGCAGGAGGTACTTAACTACAAATCTTTGAGTATTTACTAGAGATATTTATGRTTTTTGATGAAAAACTGAAAATATATTSAATCATTTAGAGCGTGTTCTGGTATTGCCTGACCCTTACTCTATATKYACTWATTCCTTTAATTGCTAATTATTTCAATGATCAATCATATTACAGATAAAAAKATAAAATTTAAACGTCGATAGTTCGGCTTCTTGAAAAGAGCTATTCAAATATCATTGAAGATMAAAAATTCTGACTYAATTTGCYTCAACACCTTCTGAAAAATGATTAATACTTTTGCCGGCGTAAACGAAACTTTGTTAAACCCTCTCAACATTTTCGATCCCCRTGTAAAATTCTTGTATTTCCAAAGTATATGGACCGAGYTAATGTAAATAACTACAATAACACTACACATAAATGAAGATGAAATTCACACAAAKATTTAATAAAGAACAGAAAACMATTGGCTRTTGTYTACATAAATAATTTTGAATTATTACGGTATTTATTTGACGATTTGTACTTGTTTTTCTTTAAAGTTCTTGAGATTTGCATACACTCTAGATATGTCTRGAATCAATTATRAAAAAAATATTTTCATTTGTACGCTRCTTYCTCAACAGATGAACGAMATTTTTCTTCCAGGGTGGACCATCTTAAGGCTTTCTTGTTGTCCGTTAAATGCAGGCAAATTAGTCTATAGTTTCAGAAAAATAATTGTTATCCGTTGCTAATAAGTTTCCATAAATTTGAGATCTAAATTGTGTTTTGTATTTTTTATAATGGGTGTTATTATCTATTATAATACTGTAATATGCGCCTATCAATCAAAGTTACTAGTTAAAACAACTGAAAAATGAAAAAGCCTTTTTTCGAGTGATTCAAAATATTATCTCTTCAAATAAATTTCGAAGGCGATGATGTAAATACACGTAGATATTCCAATGCTTACACCCATTAAATAAACTTCACTCATGTCCATAACATCACACATGAGCACACCTATCATGACATGGATTTTCTCATTAGCGTTCAAAATTCGAAGATCGATTTCCGTTCGATTTTGTGCTCTAAAATTACGTACTTGTCACTATTGAGTAACCAAATTAAATAAAATTGCTACCTCAAATCAAATGGTTAATCTAATGTTTGAGGTTGAAATCAAGAAGTAATGAATGAAGAAATTGCTGAAAAAAAGCATGCTGTAAAAAGTTATGGTGATTGATCTCTTGTGGTGAAGATTTAGAGGGATAAAATATTCAGTTGCCGTTTCTAATCATTGTTGACCACTGAATAAATTCGTCTGGCTAATGCAATCCTTGGTCACATCATATTTCAGCCAAACTATTTGTCCAAAATATTTAGTGTTAGTTTTAAAGCGTTAATAAATAAGTAACAGTTAATGTTGTTATACAAGATCTATGACAAAATTTAACGTAATAAAATTACAATCAATTTTTCAATGTCATAATTGTGATAATTTTAATTCTTCTTGAAAGAAAAATTAAAGTCCCATTTATCATATAGTATTTATTATGCAGACGAACAGCTTAGGCGAAACTTTTAGTCTTCTTTTGGCGCCCATAATAAATAATGACAGACTGCAGAGATTTGGTTGGTGTTTAATTTACCACATTTACTACGGAACTCTTTGTTTTATTCTTAGGAGCTCAATAATCACTAGAGCCTTTTAGCCAATACGGAACATTTCGTATTTTCGTAGCTGTAAATTTAGACAAATAATAAATATTTTATAATGCAAAATGTCGAACAATTCTTCCGCCGTATAGGTTTTTACCTCAGGTTACGGTTCTTTAAAAAAAATGGTTTACGCATAAACATGGTTGCTGCATAATGATAAAAGTTCGCTTTCTATACATCCATAAATTTTACAAACTGCCGTATTTTACGATAACGATACTATGAATTTAAATGGACGTCAAGGAATGTCGATATATCACAAATTTCTTGTATGTATAGATATATCGACTATCTACTCTCCTTGTTTGATATTACATACTACAGTCATTATTGTATGGTTCGCGGGTTGTTTAGAGACTCATATTAATTCTTTATGTAAGTTCATCGATGGTTATACGTACGTAAATCTTGATTATTGTAGTCTATGTTCGACGAAAGAGGCAATTTTTCACTTTCAAGGCAACTCCAGTGGCTGCAACAAATGCACTTGTTATGATTCATTGATGCTGTGTTTCCTGTAGAGCAAACTATGAGAAAACTTTTCTCAATTTGGCAAAGATTCACATACAAATGATTCAATATATGCATTTACTATGCAGGGCTAGAGTTACTCCTTCCTCATAGTGTAACTGACTTGAAAACGTCGAAAGGGGTGTGTTAAATGGTAGGCACTCACAACGATTTAATAAACTGATTTATTCGTATCTATGAACAACTAATAGTCAGAGCATTAATTTAAATGTGCGGTTTTTAATGGAAAAACTCGCTTCAGAGATAAGCAGAACAGTTTTTTTAAGGTTTAATTTAAGCACACTATTATCCTCAAAAGAGCAACACCTCAAGCAGAATCGTAGTAATAACCAACAACTTTAATCAAATAGAAAAAGACTTGACTATACAGCATCTCTTTACCTTAACAAACCACATACAAAGCTCACATCTAAACGGTGGTAACTGAGCAAATCTGCCCATGGACAAAGTTCTTATAGTGATTTTCGACAGACAATGGCACAGTGGCCTGTTATGCAAATACCAAGGTTTTTAATTCACATTAACAAGGGCCTACTTGAAAATCGACGACTAGAAGTGCCTGACGTGACTGAAGAAGAAGAATTGTCAATATATTCTTTTCTCCAAATTCACGCAAACAAAGTAGTACTAGGAATCAGCGCTTTCATCCCATCTCTATATTATAACTTTCACGACATATCACGATATATCAAATACCGTGATCCTTTGATGAAGACATAAACCAGGAGGAATGCCGCAATAAAGTCGAGGAATGGCCTAACGATGGTAAAAAGGCCAGGGCGACGAAGCAAATCTGCAGAAAGACGACAATAGGAAATATTATGATAGCAAATCAGCAAACATATTTTAATATGCTGGCTTATTGTGCAAGACAAAAATAGTGAGTAAAGACGACCAACTTTGCCTACATTTTCAGAAAGTGAAATTACAGTAGACAATTGAAGTTGATTATGCAAACGAAATATCAAAGCAAAAATACCAACAACATAAAAACACTTCGAGTGGCAAACAAAGAACGACCAACACAATATACCACAAATAGATACCAGAGACCTGGTAGGTGGTCGGCAAGTACCACTGCGAATCGTACATTATTTATAAGGGTGCCATTGATCTTAATACCTTTACCTTTACCCCGTTTGGTATTTTCCAGTTCTTTGTGAAAAACTGCCTTAGAATATACAGGGTAATACAAAATTGGCGTCATTCCTCTGGAGGTGTTGGCTGGGGGTGTTTTGAGAGTACAGCAAAAATAGTAAAAAAAATATTTTCATTAAAAACCGAGATATTTGCAAAAAACTATATCAGAAGGATGGCAACAATGTTTTTCAAGGTAATCTGCCTAATTAACATTATATTAAAACCTGTTTCTTCGTAATTATTAAAAGTTCCAGTAACCATACAGAGTGGCAAGAAGAAAGATAAGGATAAAAGGTAAATTCAACAGGATTCGTTAATTGGGGAACGTACTTTTTCCAAATGCCAACATTGTTATCATAATCTCGAATTGATGTGTACACTACACCAATAAATAAATAAACGTTTCAGTCTTGAACTGCAAACAAGTTAGTGCGTTCTTCGGCTAATTAATTCCTGCTCAATTTGTTCCGGTGCTCAGTAAGCCATTGGTTAATTTTTCCTTGTGCAATGTGCAGCTTACATATGTGGTAGGAATGTAGCCCTTCCTCGGTATTTATTTGGGGCCTAGGAGAGTGTCAGTTTATCTGCAATTCTCTGAGTAACCCTGGAAGACACTGCTGCAATTATCTCCAAAACTTGTTCTTCTGTGTCTGGAGACCGAACATCTATTGTCGTCCAATATCTTTCTGGAGCCAGGAGGCTTCTGCTTCTGCTATGTTTCTGTGGTATTTCCGCAGAACTAATCGCAAATCCGCAAATTCGTGAAAAGAGCTTGAAAATAATTCACGGTCTGACAAATTATTGCTATTATTGACAAAGGCTATCGACCTGTAACTATCTGTTGATGACAGAAAACACCATTGCTGCTTTGACTTTTCATCGAAAAATTGTAGAAGAGAACTTTTTTAATATAAAAATGGTCGTAGTTTGAAGCAAATATCGTAATTTTTCTTTTCGAATGCCTAAGTATTCCAATACGATATCAATTAAGCAAGGGACAATTTCAAAATAATGCTTAATAACAAAGTTGAAATTCGATTTTCAACTGTTAATATCCTCTAGAAATGATCGAAAAAAATTTTTTCAATATTTGTCTCGTACTCTCCAAGTGAGCCCCTATTACCTACCCCTTAAAAAAATGACGTAAATTTTGAATCACCCTGTATCATAGGACCTCACCTGCACTCCGGACACATGATGATAATAAATTCATCTAATAAGTATGAAAAAA
This sequence comes from Dendroctonus ponderosae, assembly GCF_020466585.1. Taxonomy (NCBI): domain Eukaryota; kingdom Metazoa; phylum Arthropoda; class Insecta; order Coleoptera; family Curculionidae; genus Dendroctonus; species Dendroctonus ponderosae. Next base: position 22,443 of record NW_026018452.1, on the reverse strand, counting down.
TACGTACCGAACATGTCGAACTAAGAGCAATTACGAGGATAAAAGATCTTCAAAACCCAGTACGTGACACGTTAAAACAACTATCGTCCGAACGAACAAGGTGAAACATAATAAAAAGACCGCTGGAAATAAAGGTAAAGTAGATTAGACATTCCGGTAGCTAGACCATATTGAATCCCCTTTGTTTTACACGAAAAACTTGACAGTTTAGTTGTCTTTTCTATGCAACAACTCTACTCAAGCTACCGCTAACAACTTGTCATACGCYCATATATAGTCTGCTTCCGMAAATAGATGCAAAACCGAGRAAATATTATAGTTATAAATATTTTTTYCTTAAGCCTCAACTTAGCCTGTTTTATTGCTTGTATTTCATATTGTAAGCTACGGAAAGTWATACYKTTTCACTAACAAAGTCATTAGTCACAATCACATTCGTAARAAATYATACTCCTTGATTTCATATTCTAAWACACCAACTTCACCAAAATCTTCATCTTCACMAAAAATTYTAATGACATAATCCACTTAATTCCTSCATGAAGATAATTGCCCAGAGAGGTCAATRAAAATATTTTTAATTCAARTWGCAAAACCTAAATTTTCCAAACATTCAATGCAGTGCTGGGTGAGCAAATCTCGAAAGCTCTCGAGTCTCAGCTCTATTATCGGAAAACAAAAACACTGAAGACAATGTCATCAAACCTTCTGAGATMRGATTGAGCAGGATTAATTTTTGATATTTGRAAWCTGAGGCAATGTTCATGACATTTTTTTGTTGTTAGYTTTRTTTCTAAACAAYTTTTGTGAATACCARTTTTGTGGACTTTGTRGTGTAAATTATTAAACAAAGTAGAGATCTCCAAGAACACCTTTACGTGCTTCTCGAAACTGTGTTTCTGCACTGTTTCCTTAAAGCTGYWCAACAATATTTAACGGCAATTATGAAGATGAAGCGATAAAATTGAAGCTAAGAAACTATGCAGTTAAATTTTACGTAAGGACAAGAATAATTGAGTGTTACAAAGTTAGAGGTGGGTACATTRAAAATTTTGTTRWRGYACTAMTACAAATAACTTTTTTTGAATTTRAAATGARAACCTMATTACGACAAATGAACMCTTTTAATTACTAACAGATACTTTGCTATTTATTTTCAAAGCTTAATTGATTCATTTCACTTCAAAACTGTGCTATYAATGTGTTRGRTTGATGCTGTTGGGTTTGAAATATTTTCATTGATTATAGTATCTTGTTAAATGACCAAAATTACAATATTTCAAACAMATCCAAACATTTCCGTGTTAGTATATGCAAATTGGACATAAGTCGAATACAAGGGTTTCGGTCATCTTTTTCGCTATTTCAAAATTGATGGATCGGGCTGCAGTATTCAATTCATCTTAACATTATTTTCGCAGTCTCGCGTTCTGATAATCGTTATTTTCAATTCAAGGCCTTATTGAAGTGTATCCCAAGGATCAGAATATTATTCGGCTAACTCTTCATTGCGTTTTTCTGATAAACAATTGATGTCTATTGTTCGGACCATAACTATGTCTACATTTCAATTTCTCACTCAAACTTAGGAACTATTCTCGATTTAAATTTTCTCAATAATATGCTTTTTCGCTTTGCAGTTGTGCTTATTTTAAGCATTTGATTACGTAAAAGGAAAATTTGACGATTTTTCACATTTTTGTTTCTCCGTTATCYTCAACTTTAATTGTTKTTGTCSAAGTTCTGCATTGASAATTTTCAGACATATTGATCATTGTACTGATTTCATMAATTTTTTTGATATGTTYTCCTCTAATGTTGTACCAGATAACGGGTGATGAGAAATTGGCATCYATWTTTTTWWWAATTCCTCGTCGAGTTTAGGATMATATKCTSTCATGAAAATGTACTCTTMCAGTGCAATTCCAAGTTGGCTATGGGGTAATATTTCGAGGTTGTTYAAGGGGCCATTTGGTAGTGTGTCACTCTAGCTAATATTACATTGCGACACCTGCTTCGAACCTCGGAAGTTTCCTATTTARRAMAATTAGATTTTTATACAATCGCTGATCAGCAACCATATATTCAGGCATTATTTTTGCACAGAAAAATATCAATCTTGTTAACGTTACARTTAKGGTATCATGATAAAATTTAAACARAATGGCGTGATGAAATAGACAACMAGTYCTTCATGGGACAGATTSAGAATAGTTCAGGCACTTAATTAATTAAAAATTAATTCTACGACGAAAGCAAAAGTAACCGAAAGAACATAAACATATAAACATAGGCCTAACTGTAGGCATTAGGCATACCTCCAACGATTAAGACTGTTTTGGYTCTAATAGGACGAATAATAYAAATWATTATACAGTGACGAAACCATTTAAAACTTTCAAASTKTTGAACAWACTTCATATTAAGTAAYAGGAGAYGAATTGAATGCAAATATCAAAATGTTATTTYTGRTTCATAGATCCTTGTGGGCATTGAAAKATTTTAGCGTAAATTCTTTTCGTAAATTTAATTCCATATTCAAGCTGCCYAAKTMTAAASTATGATAACACYTTAAAATATCTTGATAATGTTTTTTTAWCACATTTTYCTGTCATTCGTTRTAATGCGCAGTGAGTTAAATKTATTTATTGTTTCCTGTGTCATGGTTTCCAGTAATTGTATAATGCTGTTTTATRTTTTTTCCTTTCAGCACATAAAACAGTKACAAGTATCTGAGCGTGGGAGTGTTAAGTCGTGAATGCTTTATTACTATTTTCATGAGGTTTATTACCCACGGTAATTACATTTCGCTTCTTCGTTTATTATATACGATTCTGTGTAGAATATACACCTATCTGCGTTATATTTTGTAAGCCACTCTTTGTATATTGACCACTTGACTTTTTGTATATGACGCAACATAATAAGAAATCTGCCTCGTAAAATCCTAAGAATTTTATTCTCTCAAAGAAGAATATTATATGTTTTGCCCCACGCTTACTCTAAAATATATATTTTCGTGGAAAGAAAAATCTGCATGAAGACAGAAGCAAATCATTCTAAGAGAATTGAAGCTTTTCAAAACTTTATGAACATCCCTCTGGAACCAGTGACGTGCCATTTGTATGAAAGGTGTTTTTTCAATCATAATAAATATTTCGCCAATAAAACCGCAACACAGCAGATCACTGAATTTTCTTCAACCTGAAATTTTATATGTGTTTCTTGTAGACCTTAACAATATTCTCAAATTTTGAAGTCTCCTCAGAATTATTTTCAAATAATTTGCTTATGGACGTATACAATTGTATTTTCTTAATTTACTCCGTAACCGACAAATATTCAACGAAAATTAAATGAATTTTCAAACAATTAATTGTTTGATTGAATATTAAATGGCTTTCGTTTTATTCAACAATTTTTTTTTGTAGCTCTGCAAACGTTTTATGGCGACCCCACTAGGGAAATAACGCCGATTCCGCAGCATCCTATAAAGACTGCTCAATATTTGCACCCCTTTCGTTAGTCCGGACAGAATCTACGTTAAAATATTAAGCCGATTTTGTTTTACTATTCTGAAGACATTACAAAAACTTCCATCTTTGCGCGTACGAAATTAAAGGAATATTCTTAATTTTATACGATAGATTTGGAACGTGTCAAGGAATAGCAAAACGACAATCAACGAACATATTACAATACATAACGAAAATTACACTTAATCATTGGGAAGAACACCTCTGTCAACTCTATAGCGATGACATAGACGCAGTAAATCCTAACACAGAACAACATTCTAACAACACTCAAGAATCGTGGACCGTGTTCGATGAGGAACTGAAACAATCGATCACCAAATTGAAAAACCGCAAGTCCGCGGGTATAGACGAAATATCCAACGATTTACTGAAGCACGAAGAGAACACACTATCCAACGAGCTACACGTTTTCTTTAACAAAATCAAAATCCAAAAAAATACCAAACAAATGGAAATAAAGCATAACCATTCCAATCTTCAAGAAGAGAAGCAAAAAAGACCCAGCAAACTATCGACAAATTACGCCATTACAGTTTAGTACTAAAACTATTCACTAAAATACTGGCAGAAGATATATATTCTCATGGCATATGCGAAGAGCAACAAGGCTTCAGAAAAAACAGGTCAACAGTGGATGCCATCTTTACTATCGTGCAAATTGCTGAAAAGGCTATAGAATACAACAAAACAGCATAGATGTGTTTTACAGATCTTACGAAAGCATTTGACCAAGTAAAACTCACTGATGTTGTGAAACTTCTGAAGAAAAAAAACGTGCACCCGGATATTTCAAGCATTGTTGCGGAGTCAAACACTCAGAAAGGTCACTAAAGTCAAAGGCAGAAAGACACGCCGACTATCCATGCAAACTGGAATAAGACAAGGCGATAGCTTAAGCCTCATCCTCTACAACTTGATTATGGACGAACTTATAGTGGAAATAAAAAAAATTGGAAAGGTATACTTACTAGGGGGACAAAGAACTAAAAGTAATTTGGTACGCGGACGATACCGTGCTGATCTCAGAGGGTGAGGACAACCTGCAGAGAATGCTTTATCAGTTCGAAAAGACAGCTACCAAATATAACATGGAGATAAGGTAGCAAAATCAATAGTGCTAACCATCTCAAAAGAGCCCAGAGGATGTAAATTGGCTATATCCAATAAATCAGTAAAACAGGTTATGAATTTCAAGAAACTCGGCGTTAACATCACGAGCAGTAGATACCCCCAAGAAGAGGTAAAGTTTCAAATAACCAAAGCAGCTTTAATATCAAGGTTCCTAAGAGATATAATATGGCGAAACAAGCACATGTCCATTAAATGAATAGCCCGCATATAGAAGACGTGTGTGAGACCTGCTATGACTTACGCTGTAGAAACAAGTGCCGCAAAATCCACATCAAAAAGGATTATCCACACAGCAGAGATGGGGTCCTTTAGATCCGTAGTAGACTACACAGTAAAGGACGAAAAAAGGAACGAAGACATCCGAGGACTTTGCGATGTACAAGACATAGTTAGATGATCCCAAAACAGTCGTCGCGGATGGAGAGATCACGGTGAACGGATCGACGACAACATATTGCCGAAGATTGCAAGATATGGTCCCCYAAGGTCCTGCAGACCACCAGAACGTCCACCCATACGTTGGCATGAAAGCTGGGATTTATCACCCCAGATACAACTCTAAGAAMGTAGAGAACAAGGCAGATGCCTTACAAAATAGAAGAAGAAGAAGAAGAATTTTATACAGAGTATGCTATGCAATGGTAAATATATTTAAAGGCTGATTCGTGTGGTTAAATATGATATCATTCAGMACAACGTACCTTAGGAGAAAAGTAATGTTAAGTTTTTAAATGGTCTTTCAAATAACTCAGGAACAATTTGGATTTTTTTACTAAAATTGCCTATTCAGGGATTTGCGAAGGTGACAAATTTGACTCTGCTCATTTTAAACCAGCTCATAGAGGGCGGCAACTGCAGGAAACGATTGGCTTTAAGCCGCCCTATAGTTTTCCTCATAATTGCACTTGGGAACTGGCACTCGGGTGCTTGTTTCCCAATATTTTGATAGCAAAAAGGTATACCTACTTGGTATTTCTAAGATCAACGATTCTCGAGCTTTTTGCAATTAAAGTGTTCGATGCGATGCATTTATAAAAATAAATGGACAAAAACGAGATCATGATCGCAACAAAACCTACATTTATAACCCTAAGAGAAACGTCCTTGAAAAAAAGCTTTTGAGAAAAATTATTAAAAATTACGTCTATTAACTTTAACTTTTTAATCACAAGTTTATGAAACTATCTTCAAATTTTTAGAAATGGGTGTTTATTTCGAATTGTCTCCAAAGCATTTTTAATTTTTATTGATAACTCGTCTCGGATATCTATACTGTCTTCGCACACCATCGACTTCACGTATGTCCATCCACGTAAATTTAAAGGTTTAAAATCCGGCCTTCCTGCCGGACCCGGTGTTTGACTTGGTTTGGGCCACACAACGATTCGGAAACTTCACTTTTTAATAATTGTTCACTAARAGTTTACTAAGAGCCTTATTCTGCATGAMTAAATCATGTCATATTTCTAGGGGTGTGTCTTCCAAATAACTAAGTAAACCATACTGAGGAAGGTTTAAATACCAATTTTAATAAGGTGGTAAAATATGAGGACTAATGAAAATATGGTCAATAATACTACACGACACATTTACTTTGAATGGATGTTAAAAATAACATTTTATAATCTGTCGGCAGTTTTCAATATCTTATGTATCTCTTGACCCTGTTTATAAARTTAAAAATGTTCCGCCTGGCATAAGTGACATGGTCAAGAAAGGTAATACGATTTAGAAACAATGAATATTGATTCTGAGGGACGCAAAAGTTTGCACACTGTAATCTTGCATTGAGATCGACTTCGAATAAGTTATGTACTGGTGTAGAATGAAATGGATACAAATTTTTCCTACTAAAAAGTCGTTATACCAATGATTTTTTAACTCCTATTGCAACTTGCATGCGTTTTGTATTTCCTTGTGGATGCTCACAAAACTTCTTCCAGATGACAGGTATAGTTATCGGGCGTCCTAATGTGTCCTTTTTGCCACAAAACATATTTACTTCGGGGGTACACGAAGTACTCCCGAATACATATTTTTACTTATAAACTCTACGTTACTCTTGAGTTATTTAACAAGGCTCAAAAAATAGCGCTGACACCTACTTTTGGCTACTTTTAACTTTCATTAATAATGCTGTTCAACAGGAATTCGTTATTTAAATGTTTACCATTACTAGATACGGTTACGATAAGTGTTACAATTAAATAAATAAAGATAGAGAAAAGCTGCGACATCCTCGCTGTATTAGCGTTTTCTATACTCACAATATTTAACATATTCTTAAAGAGTGTCCTTACTTTAAACGTTACACAACATGTGCGTGTTCTCATGTGTATTAATTAAAAGTTAATTAATTAGTAGGTTGGAAAGTCCACTAAAAAGTACTATTATTTCAACTAGATGCAGGTGTTAATCGTTTGCTTTTCACCTTAAAGGTTTCGCTTTCCTAAACGGGGGAAAGATTCAGCGATTTTCCATGTCAGCATGTATATCATCTCTAAGAATTTTTTCAGAAGTGCCCACCTAGATTGAAACAGCCCACAATCTATCGCCGATTCCGTAAGCTATGAAATTTCAAAAAGCGCTGGGTAAAATAACATTTGAAAGGCGTTTATGAGCAGATTAGCTAATCAACGCTGGCTGGCTGTATTCAGCTGGATTGTTTCTGATTTTCATTGACTAGCGATTTTCATTAAACATCACGAATAAAATAGGGCAGATTAGAAATGTTCCGATGCCTGGACGAAACATTTAAGGTTTCACACACCAATGGATAAAGTGTTTGTATCTCAACCGAAACAGTTTGTACGACTATGAAAACTTTGTTACTTGCTTAATCGTCTATGATCCAAATAGGCAACTGTTGAAACCATCTAATCCTTTGTCTTGAGTTATAAATGTAATTGATTCAAAAGTTTCTTTGGAAAGTGTTTGAGTGAAGTAAAAGCGATTGCTGCACGCACTATAATTGCAATCCAGTAGTTTGGTTACTGTGGTCCATTTTTGTAAAAGCTATTTATTGATTTATATTTTGTTTGGAACAAGGTATAAAATTAAGTATTCAAAATCTAACCAAACCAATTATGGGAGATTACACACAAGGGAGTTGTTTGATTTGGTACCCTGTCAGCATTCGAATCTCACGAGTACATTGGCCGCGTAACCACAGTTAACGAATTCAACATTAAACTATGTTAGCATTAATTTAAAGCACACGAAAACACATGGAAAATGCTTTTCAATTCTAACAGAGCTCTGAACACAATTCATTTGGGAGTTGGTGGATAATAAATGAGTGTTTGGTTTACAATAAACGCTCCGAGATTGAACTTGTAATTTTTGGATTCTGTCACTAATTACTCGAAGTGTAACACACTTTTGTGCACATTTTGAGTTAAAATGTTAAACATATAATCTAGAGCTTTTGAAATTTATTGGGCATTCTAACCGTTATTCAAAATGAAAGTTTATATTTAGACCTTAATGCTACTACTTCCGCAAAGCCAATTTTTATATGGGGATTGTCGAAAATGGACTATAGCAGAATGTGCTATGCAGTTTTCAGAAGCAGCGCAGCTTACGCTAATAAAAAAAATTGACTTTAATATTCAACTTTTAACATTTATTTGATTACTTCATTAAAAGCTATTTTTAGACAAATTAAACACATGATTGTTCCGAAAAAAAGGCAATTCCAGAACGGGCCGTTGAACGTATTTGAATCGATATAGCCTCCTCGGGAGCACAAGCTAAGAAAAGATTTTCGTTGAAGCTTTTCGGTTTTTCGGCTTGAAACGCACGAAAAAGCAGCCCTTTCCTATTCTCTTATTTATCTACGAACTCATTGCTCCATTTTACCTGACTTTAAATTGACTTTAAAATAACTTTTGTTGTTTGCTTAAATTTGGATTTTAAATCGACTTTTATAATTGGAACCTTACAATTCAAACAAACATAAGGCATGAATTTAAATAGGAAATATGTGATTAATTTGAGATACTTCTTCCATTAAATTTGTAAATGTAAGAATAACCAATGGCTTGAGAAGAGTTAAGATAAAATAATTTTTAGAATTTAATACCTACTTTGGTGCTGGAAACCACTCTCACCAAATAATAATAGGTACAGATTGTAAAATATTCTGAAAACGTTTCCACTGGACTTGGAAATTGACGTGTCCAATCGCTCTTCTTTCATAATCCTCTGGGACCCCGAAATGGGGTTGTTTCGTTTTCACTTAGCCACCCTGTTTATATAGAAAAAAACGCTGATAGTCTTACCCACCTAGAAACTGTTATTAATTTTTTTTAAATTAAACTACCTTGTGATTACTACTACACAGTGATCACATTTCAATGTTTTTAAATAATGTAATCCCATTATTTCAAAAATATAATCAATAAAAATAATTTGTTATGACCTGAGGTTTAAAAAAAAAAATTATATAACAAAAGACTATGTAAAATGATTATCAATATATTTTTTGCAGTATGGTTAATTTTAGAAACTTTAGCATTTTATTTTAGAATTTTTACATAATTTAGATTTTTGTTTTAACTAAAATATCAAATTAAACTTGAGATTTTCTTTATAATTGTACATGGATTACTATTTGATATTTAAAAATACTGCTTTCCGCATTTCTATGATTAAATTAACTAACAATTTTTGGGCTGAGGAGAATTTTGCATCTAAAACTTCCTTTAACGTCATTTTTGCGCTTCATCGAATGGTTAATCAATATCATGCATTTGAAATGTTTAATGTAGTTTGCTTCTATCTTGCTATATACAAAATAAATAATACTTTAATTGAATTTGAATCTTAGCTATCAACTATTTTCAAACTACATGTGAGTCCGTTAATCAAGAAGCTTTTTTTGGTGTCTTCAACATTGACCTCAATAGTTCCTCATGCATGCATGCGACTTCGGAGGAAGAAAGCAGTATGTTATCAGTACGCTCTTGTAGGTAAATATTTTTGAAAACTTTCGTATTCCAGAGAGTTGACAAACAACTTGCCTATGTTGTTAACAAAAATATATTCTAAAATATTCACAAAAGACGTAAATATTCAAAATATACTTTGCACAAAAATATTAATGGATTACAGACGATTTATCGGTGAATTATGAAACCGTTTGTGCAAAGTGCGTTTGTGTTCTAATTTTTTTCACACTACTTGATGATTGAGGAGAAACATCGCGCATTTACATAAAGTCAAATCCTATCCTTTTACAACGAATTTTTGACTGACAATTAGTTGTTAACATTTGCGTAATTATACCAGCGTATACTCATATAAGAAGGGCACTTATAAGGATTGCCTTAATTTGAAAAGTAATTGAAATTTTTCTTCTCAGTAGAGTCATCAATAAAATAAAATTTTTGCCAACAAAATTTTGGTGACCTTACAAAATATATGTTGTTTCGTGTTCGTATTTTGAGGTGTAATAGTTCGAGGCTTTCAATTAGCGATTCGCAATTAATCACCCTGAAGAAAGCTGTGGTCTACGTCGTTTTAATGAATACTTGGAGCCCATTCAGAGTTAAGTTTGGATGCTTGGAAGTCACAAAGCAATAAATCAGTGCTCACCCGCCTCGAATTTGGCTGATGTTCCATTTTAATATACCACACTTAGTAAATTACCTTTAACAGGAAAATGTGAAACAAATTAATATCGTAAAAAACCTTGTCATGCAATAGCTATGATTGTAGCTGTTCTTGTCCGAAATTAAATCAATAATATATCTTACTTATAAGTATTTGAGTAACATTTTCAAAGAACAGAAAGTTGCAAAATTTTGCAAAATTTGTATTAAGCGCCGGTGGAAAGTTGGTAAACAAGGGATTTACGAAAAATCCCCAATGGGCTCAGAATTTTGTTTACTCAAACCTGTCAGCACCCGAAGTTAAGTTATTTACCGCAAACAAAGGCTCTGAAACACATACATAATGGCCAAACTGATTTTCATCCATGTAAGAGTTTTTCGGCGATCCTAATTTCATAATAATTTGCCAAATTTAGCCTTCCGTCTGTATAAACGAAGCAGTTGATGCGAAAACTTATTTGGTTTCCCCTACGATATACGAAAATTAATTGAATTAATCTTGGAGAAGCCCCAAATAAACACCAATATACTTCGCCGTTTTTACGGCCTTACGCTAGAAATTCTGTTCTCGCATTTTGATTCTTAGCTCTGATCAAGTTTATTTGCATTTTAAATTATGATAAAAGCCTAACTTATAATGCTGAATAGTTCCTTGGGTGCCCAGCAATTAACTCTGAAGTTTACTATTATTCAACAGAAGTTCTTCCGATTTCGTTTAATAATTATCTTATTTCCTTAAGACTATTTATATAAGTAAGAGCTCTTTCGTAATGAAAGACAGAAATTTTAATGGACGTTTTTAATGTGCATTCAATTGCTGTGCATTCAATTGCTGTGCATTCTACCTTGGTACAATAGAATCTTCTTCTATAATACAGTGCCCTCAAAAAAATTAGTTCAGCTATGAGTTAGTGTGGATTATATTACATAGTAAAATTTGCAAAAAAGTTCAAATCGAACAATCAAATTTCTTCTACTAAATTTTCTTGAATTAGCAGACATTGTGTAAATAAATTATTTTTATCAATGAGCTTATTTACCTTAAATTATTTTGCATAATACAACACTGGAAATACTCATATTTTACATAATTTGAATATAGTATGTTTTGTTTAACTTAAACTCCTATATTACGGCATATCAATCTATATCTTATTTCAAGTAAAGTTTACGACCAATAAAGTTTTATCTGTTAGTAATCGCAACTTTTCTACCAAAAATTCAGTAAACTTGACGGATGTTATGGCAGAAATCATTAAGATAAGCTGTTACGTGGGATTCACCTTAATAATATCCGTTTTGGTGGCATCACGTTGCCACTTTGGAAGTTTTAAAGCCAGGTTTAATGACTGGAGATCAGGCGTAAACGATGAAAATCTTTTAAGGGAATACGTGGAAAATGTTGTTAAAGCCAGTGAAAGTTATTACCATTTCCATTACCTAGCTTTGTTAATTTAGCTTAACGAATGATTTAAAATTTAGAAATCTTTGCTATATTAAAGGATTTTTTTAAAGTTAATTCAAAGGTTTTACCAAACGTTTTTATTGCTTTCATGTTTATTGGTTTATTTTTATGTTCTCTTCCGACAATATTTTGAATATTGAATTGAATATATTGCCTATGGAAGAGACAACCAAACGGACTGCATGCTTTAATTTATTTTTCCTATTTATGTATGATTTTATATAATAGGTTTAATTCAAGAAGTTTGGGGTGATACTACTGTTAGACTAATACGTTGTGATTTACGCAAGATTCATCCCGAATGAGTTAATTGTGTTAAATTTATAAATCAAATTCGAGTACCTATAACACTTTCGGGTCAGTATTAAATTATTATTACAATTAGATTTTTGTAGGTATGCAAATGCATTAGATTTGTGCATTAATTTGAATATCTAGTGTCAGATGAATGAATGAAGAGACAATAACATGCGTTGAGGTTAGGATAACGGTGTCACCTGGTGGTCAGTGCTGCGACAAAACAGCCCCCCGAGTCCTGCCATCTTTGGGACAAATGAGTAATATACCTAAATAAGTCATAACTGTCATCCAAAACTACCTGTTAAAGGTTATGTATCATTGATTAATATTATTGATCAAATAAAATACAATTGTTAACACACAAGAAATGTTCCCAAGAGCAAGAAGTCCTGTCCGTTTCACTCCAAACACCTTTGTGTTCAATCACTTTGAGTCTGGGCTCATATTTTGAGCAGCTTCTCGTGTTCGGTTAACTAACTGCTGCTCAATTTAATGTGTTCTAGTGTCATGTGTATATTACATACATGGTAGGAATGTAGAGCCTTCCTCGGGGGAGTTATCGGGACAATTAAGTATCCTGTGAAACCGACCACCTTTAGATTGTCCACTATCTGCGTCAATTTTGGGCCACTCGTCTAGTGTGTAGCTCTTTGCGTTCTACAGATTCTGCTATGTTACTGTGGCATTTTCCCATAACTCATCGCATATTCGCAAATTTGCTGTTGGTTTACATTTTGTGAAAGGAGCTTCAAAATAAGACACTGTTTGATAAATGCTTGTTATTATTGACAAAGGCTGTCTACCTGTAACTATCTGTTATTCACAAAAACCATCATTGCCGCTTTGACTTTTCATCAAAAAATTGTAGAAGAGAACTTGTTTAATATTAAAATATTTCGTAATTTGACAAAAAGGTCGTAATTTTTCTTTCCGAATGCTTATACGTATTCCAATAGCCTACCAATCAACCGTGGGACCTTTTCAAAATAATGCTTAATAACAAAGTTTAAATTCGATCTTTAACTGTTAAGATCTTTTTGAAATAAAAAAAAAAAAATTTCAATATTTTTCTCGTACTCTCTAAGTGGGTCCCTATGTGCCCTTAGAAGGAATGACGCCAATGTTGAATCATCCGGTATGTCACGAATATAATACGCTGTGAATAGTTGAAGATGGAAGCAAACACCTCAATTAAAAATTTAAGTTAGAACTTTGACGTATTGTTAACCGAGCTGGAAAAGAGTACATCAGTGAAAGAAACAAAAATAACCTCAAATATGAACGATACATGGCTATAGGAAAAGGCTGTAATAAATAAATGCACGCACATTCATATGTTGCATGTTTTACCTAAAAAAATTGATGTTTACAAAATAAGTATTAAAATGATATAGTAAAATTTTAATACATAGTTCAAAGTTGCAAGAAAATTAAAAAAAAATTATCAACAGGTACTTTATCATACGAATATCGCTCCATAAAATGTATACAGCTGCACATCCGAGCACCATAAATGTTTCCAAAGTACAACTACAACCCTTGTTGCCATCTACTTCTACACAATAATTGCTGTCCAGATCCAGATCGCTGAAATTCCCTTGAACCCCGATTTTTCTTCAAAAACAAAAAACCCATTTAGTGGCCTAAATTTAGTAGAATACCTGCAAATCTGGTGTAATAAGCTGGTAAATATTTACAATTAATAAATAATAAGCATGTATGGATGTTCAGTCATCTAGGTGCTGTTATACTCGTATTATGTCTACTCACCATGTTACGGTATATGGAATAATGTGTAAATAAATAATAAAAGAGAAAATTAAATAAATCTTCATCTGGACCACTTACAGCCTGAAGGGCGGTGGACGGCAAAAACCGGGAATAGTCGGATGGATCCTGGCAACTGAAATTTCCTAATACGAATCGTTTGGAAAAATATTTTTTTTAATGGCTTAAATTTGGAAAATACCGCGAAATCTAAACTGGTAGGCCAGGACCACTTGCATCCTCTTAACGCACTATCCGCTAGACCATCACAAGTTAGTGCCTCTGTAATCTCATCATTATACACATTGCATGCTGCTAGTGATTTGTGAGTGAACCGATACTGAGCTCATGCTTGGCCAACTACGAGATCGTTCTCAATCAAGAGAGACGATTTATAAACAGTACTTAGGTCGAGTATAGATGTATAGAGACTTTCGCATTTATTTGGTAATTTTATGTTGGGAATATTGGCGAACTTGGCGAATCTAAGATGGCGTCAATGTTATTTCGTAAATATATGTTTTGAGTCGCTGAAGGACTAGCGAAGATCACGAAGATTACCGGACACAAGCTACAATATAATATACACTTTATGTAAGAAAGTAGACATGGAATAATAGAAACATTGCTACTTGTATAGAATCTCGAGAATAGAAAGCTACTTGTATAGAATCTTGAACATACCAGCAATTGAGTAATGGGTGATATTAGGATATTGGTAGTCCACGATTATCCGCTTTCAATAATGGTTCGTTTAGTTAAGATAATATCACCTCAATAATAGTGGCATTTGAAAACCGAAACCTTTTCCGAAATGTTACATGCGAGAAAAACTCCAAAGGATTTTTGCCATCTCGTATATACAGGTTGATTCAAAATTGTCGTCATTCCTTTTAAGGGCTGATAAAGGCTCCTTGGGGAATTTTTCTTTCGAAAATTTCTGGAAGATATTAACAGTTGAAGGTCGAATTTCAACTTTGTTATTAAGCATTATTTTGAAATAGTTCCATGTTTAATTGGTAGCATATTGGAATACTTAAGCATCCAAAAAGAAGAATTACGATCTTTGTTTCAAATTACGAAAACTGTTGATATCAAAAAAGTTCTCTTCTACAATGTTTTGATGAAAAGGCACAGCGGCAATGATGTTGTTTGTCATTAACAAATAGTTACAGGTAGATATTGTCAATCTTAACAATAATTTGTCAAACTGTGACTTACTTTGAATTTCCTTCCACGAATTTGCGGGTATGCGATTAGTTCAGGGGAAATGCTACAGTAAGATAGCAGAATCTGAAAGAACTCAAGCCAACAAAGGGCGAAGAGAGTGATTTCAGGAAGATAGTGGCCGATAGATGTTCGGGTTCCAAGCATAGAAGAACACGTATTGGCCATAACCGAATCAGTGCCTTCCAGGGGCACTTAGAGCACAATAACTGACACTTTCCCAAGCACCAAATAAATACCGAGCAAGGGCTGCGTTCCTACCACGTTTGTACGATACACACAGCTCAAGGAGATACAAATGGAGCAGGAGTTAATTAACTGAATACGAGAAGCTGTTTGATAAGAGTGGATAATAAGGAGATTACACAGGCACCGTATATTACGTCCAAATATTCAAAACCTTGTCGATTCTTATATTCTATACGACAGTAAAATCAAAAAATTAAAATGTAAAAACATAACATAAACAGTAATATAACCTTAAAAACCGTTTGACGGCTCAACGAAAAATCTCGACCAATGGCTGCGCAGAAACAATACTCAAGCCACCGTCGACCGATACTTCAGCAAGCAAACCTGTAAGCCCTGGCTTGAGAATGAGAATCGTTTATAAATAGGAATCGGAGTCGAAGCCAAGTATCGTACTTGAGGCTCGACTCATGCTTGAGCAACGTTTATAAATGCGGGCATTAGACCCATATTTCTCAGATCTTCAGTTGGTTCTAGCCTTTTGTTGATTTGGGTGTTGCATTCTTCCATTTTGTCTTTGAGCTGATTTCCTGTTGGATGAAGAGCTTTATCTATTTGCTTTTTTCTTTCCAAGCGTGTGTTTATATTTACTGTCGCTCTTACAATTCTATGGTCGCTTCCGGTATTAAAACGGCTAAGAACTGATACATCGGTACAGGAACGACTACACGAAGTGAGTATATGGTCAATTTCGTTCTTAACTGTGCCATCCGGACTTCCCCATGTTCATTTTTTTCTGATATTGTTTCTTGACAAACGTGTTCATGCAGTTCATTTGTTCTTTGTTCATAAAGTCAAGCATCATTTTCCCACTATTGTTTCGCGTGCTCAGTCCAAAATTACCGATGTTCGGACCGTCTGTGGCAATTTTACGACCGTCGTAGCATTAAAGTTTATCGTAGCATTAAAGTCACCGATTATAATAATAATAACCTTGAATTTCGTATTTTCTTGATTTTTAGCTATCGTTAGATCTTCATATAATTGTTCGATATCTTCGTCTGTTGATGTTGATGTGGATGCATATGCCTGAATTATTTGCATGCTGTATCTCTTGCTCAATTGGAGCATAATGTATATTACGCGGTCTGATATAGCTTTGCTTTTCGTGACAAGATGTTTTCTCTTGCTGTTTACCATGATCGCTAGTCCTCCGATATGATGGTTTGGTTCGGATTTTCTCTCTAGGTTTTTTCTGTAGGTCTCGCCTTTTTCTCGGGTCTGGCTAATTCAGAGCAGGTCCCATTTCATGTTTTGGGGTTCGCTTTCTAGACTTAGTAAGTGTTCTTCGAATCTCATTGTGCGAATGTTGTGTGTTAAGGCTATCATGTTTTCGTTTGTTTTCCGTTTTTTATCTGCTAGTGTCTAGGTTTTGCCGCGCCGAGAATCCTATAGGCTGGTTGATGTATCAGCGAGAGATACTGAGCACCTAGCTCTACTCGCCTGGGGTATTTCTGTTTTAAATATCGACGTTACATGCAGGTTGTGGAAGGAGTTTGCATGAAAACGCCACGCTTGCCGAGCGTGTTGGCGAGTCCCAGAGATTAATTCAGCCGTCCACTCTGGGACCGACGCTGTTTGCAGCCGCCCAATCTGGGACACGCTCCTGTGGGTCAACACAGTTTCCCGGGTCTGGCACTTGGAGCCTTGAGGAAGAGCTAGGCACCCCATGAGGACCAGTTACTACAATCTATCTCTCGTCTATAACGGTTGATATGACGGATTCTAGTAAAAGCTGCTACCTCTGTGGCGTAACCCCATTTCACCCGCCGAACTACAGGCTCTAATCTCCCCCCTAAAACACGTAAAACACCTGGACTCGACCAAATCACCAACAAAATCCTAAATGTCCTTCCCGAAAAGTTCCGCATCCTAATCAACGCCCCCTTGTCCCTCAGAAAACTCCCAACAGCCTGCAAAACCGCTGCCGTAAGTTTCATACCTAAACCCTCTAAAAATAGAACATTTCCCCAAAATTAGAGACCCATCAACCTCCTGTCCTCTCTTGCCAAACCTGCCCAAAAACTCTTCTTTGGCGGTCTGCTTTTATGAAGTTCCGAAATCCGATTAATTCCTCAAGGGCAAAAAAAAGATTTCGTTCCGCAAGCAGCCAGGCTAATTCAAGATCCTGAGATCTCTCTCCAGGAAAAGGGCTCTACCGGAGTCATTCGCCTGGAAATTGAAAAAGCACTTGATACATTATGGCACGAGTTAGTAATCTAAAATCTCCTTAACTCTCACAACGTCCCCTAGCTTTCGTCCACTATGTAGCAAAATATCTCCACAAGAGAAAGTTTTTCACACAACTGAACGGAACTAAATCCTCCACCCGCTTCATATTAGCAGGACCCTCTCAGGCTCCCCAATCCGCTACAAACTCGGCACGGCTGATGCTCCAAAAAACCCTCACACCAAAATATGCCTGTTTGCGGATGGCACGTACATTTATTATTCTCACAGAAACATTAAATACCTGACTTGCGCTCTATAACGGCACTGAAACAACTTTCAAAATTTATCTCGAAAAAACTAAAGCCATGTTAATCACAGAAAAATAACTAGAAACACTCCAAAACTTGACTCTAACCCAACTTTCGACGAACACATTAACAAAATTATTACCAAATGTGCATAAACAGCCGCCTCCTTGTACCCTCTTTAAAACATAAAAGCACCCTCCCTCCTCCCTCAAACCTCACGCTGAAATGGAAACCGTTAGGGAATTCATCTCAAGACTTCTTCAAATCCAGAGTCCTCATCCATACTAACCCGCAAATTAAAGACACCTTCTCTCCAACAATCGCAAAACAAAACGTACAAACTCTTGTCAGTCTTATGGCAAACACATTCGTCGTCTTAAGCAAAAAAATCACCAATTTGTCAAAATTTAAAATTTAAATTATTTGCTTCAATTCAACCACATTCATACCAACCTGTCGGCTATTCACAAATTTTCCAGACTACAAATGAACAGCAACATCTTAAATGTACCCACGCTCTTCCAAAACTGTTTTTATTTCTAAACTAACGCCTAATATTTTAGTCACGCCTCACTTTTAAAAGTGCAATGCCACACTGAAACGCCATCATTTCATTTCTTTAATCATTTTGAGGTGTTGTATGAAAAGTGGTATTTACTCTTAATTTATTAACTGACTAAGTTTTAAAAATACGGTTTTGTTAAAATACATTCGTGTTTGTAATCAGATTATAGTTGCCTTCCAGTCGAACTACAAGATTGATCCTTTCGCCGTTTAGATCTTGTAATAAATTATTTAAAAAATACATTTAACTTGTAAGCAAAGGCAGCATAGCAGGACGTGTTTTATATATCTAAGTGGATTAAATTTTCACATAACTAACGTGAAAAGAAACATTCACTGAGTTTTTCACAACAGAATATAATATTAGAATGATCCATCTTCCAAGTAATTTCACATAGAGCACCAATCGAAAATTGAAACTTCTTCGTTGGTATAAATATAATGGACTGAAGACGGCTGTCATATCAAAATTCTCCAGTTTCAGAAACAATAGAATGGTCCTTTATTGATTCAGTCTGAAATCGCTCCGCGCTGAATAAATATTTGATGATGAAACAGAAATAACCCGGCGAATTTCGAATCAACCTCACAAGCTGAATACCGCAGGACAATAATACAGACAAAAAATTTTTCAGGTAATAAACGGTGTTGAAGCGACAGCTTTCTGTTTTCCTACCTAATTAACCCTAAACGATTCTGCACACATAATACATTTGAAAACTACTAAGTCATATTTATTAATATATCAAATTTCAAGGATTTAAAACTAAGGAGTTTGCATATACAGTGCGTAGAATGTATAAGGAAAAAAATTGTTGTAAATATTTTTCCAATTTATTTATTAGGCAAAATTAAGAATGTATATTCATATCATTGAAGCTAGCTTAACGGCCAAATGGCACACTATGGTAAAGCTGAACAGTTCAATAGGAGATGCGAACTTTGACTAAAGTTCAGAAAAAATATATGATCACAAAAAACTTTCGTGTGCTTAATAATGCTGTGCTGTAAATATAAATATTTTAAAGTAAACGATAGAATTGCCAAGAATTTACAATTACCATAGTTTCTGTTTTTACAGAGAATTCCAATCAACAGCCGTAAATAAGAAAATACTGTCGAAAATGTTTGAAATTGAAAGCTGGTTTTTAAGTTGTGGCAAACATAATTTAAAAAACGTTTTACAATTCTCGTTTAAATTGCTTTCCAATATGCAGATGAGGAGTTTTTTCCACAGTTTTACAATGACAGCCCGAAGGTAACTGATCAATTTAGGATTTATTGCGTATTATTTCATCTGGAATAATTAAGAAAATGTTATTAAATTAGCGCATGCAAATCGATCTAGCGAAGTGGAAAGAGGGGAAGCGGATAATACAAAGTATCAGTATGTGGAGAGAATAAAAACATATTGCATAAACATAAAACCTTATTCATTAAATTGATTCTTTCATTGAGGTTTCAAAGTGGAAGAATAGTTATACATGATAACCGGTCCTAACAAATGAAGCGTTTGAAATCTTTAAGCTTTTTCGTATTTCCTGCTGACAAATAAAGTTATTTTCAAACCGCTCAAAATGTGTTAAATGCTCCAGCGTATTGTTGCCTCCAGCTATGATTCTTATACATGCGCTAATTTCTGCGAGCACAGAAATCTACTTGCGTTTTCTAAATATCTCAGAGTAAAAGTTTCATATAACATATCTCAAACCATTTCATGGGAAGCTGAATTATTTTGGCAGCTAATTTTACTATAAAGTAATTTATTTACCTCAGTTTGGCCCAGTTATCTGGAATTACTTTAAGTTTTCTGCTCTCACCCACTCGAAAAAAATATCTCTTCCGCTCTTCATCCTCTTTGCAATGAAACGAATAAAAGGAAATAAAACGCTGAAAATTGATAAGTTGTAAAGGAAAATGTATTTTCTGTAAAAATCTGTTAACTGTACTGCAATAATATTGTCAAAATGGTTTCCTGTTCGCGGCTTTTGGAAGCATACGAAAAGATTTCCATGAATCGTCCATTATTACAACAACATTTTTTTTAGTTTGATGTAGGTACTTATTATAAGACCAGTCCCCTAATGTACATATATTTTAGCTAAAATCGAATATGTGCCGTTTGTATACCAACCATCAACAAGATCCTTGAGAGCTCTGATATTGTTATTTACTACGCATTTGCATAAGTTCAAGTGCTTACGAATCCGTGGAAACCCAATTTATGTATTGTCTTCTCGGGAATTCTGAATAAATCAAAGGCATATTAGATAGTTACTAAGTAAAATGATTATAACACTGGTATTACCGTCCCATCTTTTCTCATATTTAAAACTCTACGGAATTTTAAGTCTGTCATGTCAGGCAACGCAAATTTCTTGAAAAAAACACAGAACGAATTTCAACAAGGTTCCTGTATATACTCAATATTATTTTTATGTGCCCTGGCTTGGATTGCAGAGTTTCTCCGCAATTTTTCACAGTTGACAAATATTATTTGAGTGTGTAAACCTTATTATACAGTCTTCTCAAGCAGCTTCTTGTATTGGGTTAATTAACTCCTGCTCAATTTATATAGGTGTTCAGTAATTTATTGGTTTAATGTGATCTTACATACGTGGTGGGAATGTATCCGGTGTTTATGTGGTGCTTGGGAACGTGTCAGTCGTTGTGCAATGTTCTTAGGGGCTTTGGAAAGCTCTGCTGCAATTATGTTCAATACTTGTTCCTCTGTGTCTGGAATCCAAACATCGATTGTCGTCCTCTATCTTCCTGGAACCACTCTCATTGCTCTTTGTTGGTGTGAGTTCTTTCCGCTTCTGCCATGTTACTCTAGAATTTCCCCTGAACTAATCGTGACAATGTGTTAATTGACTGTAACAATCTGTTAATAACAAAAAACATCATTGCCGCTTTAACTTTTCGTCAAAAAATTGTAGAAGAGAACTTTTTTAGATCAATTTTTTTAAATAATTTAATTTTGCTTTTTAAATGCTTAAATATTCCAATATGCTTCCAATTAAATATGGAACACTTTCAAAATAATGCTTAATAACAATGTTGAAATTCGATTTTCAAATGTTAATATCTTCTAGAAATTATCGAAAAAAGTTTCAATATTTTCTCGTACCCTGCAAGTGAGCACCTATTACCCCTTCAAAGGAATGACGCCAATTTTGAAACACCCTATATATTCAGCTCTAGTCAAAACGAAAATATTTGAACAAAAGTATGAATTTAACAGTAAAATGGACCTACAAAAAACTGAGTAGGCACGTGACTGAATTGTTCTCGAAAAAGTGTTTTAATAATGTGTTTCGAAAATAGTAATATTCCCCGAAAAAAAAGTGATGGGCAATTTAAACATTTTACCACATGTACGTCGAATTTGCTGTATCTAGTTGACAAAACAGGGGTTGTCTGTTAAAACAGTTCAATTGGGACCACCCTGTACATTACAAATGTTATTAATGTCAGCAAATTCCAACTTAATTTGAATCATTTCAGTGGACTTCTCTGTCTCATGCCCTGCGTTATCCATGTTTATGTTAGTCTGAACCGGTATTTTGGTTCACAGTGGCCATTCGTCGCTTATCAGCTAATGCCGATTTACCAAGTAGCAATAAGTAAAAAGTGGCAAAAAAACGTTAACTATTCATTCAAAAATATCCATTGTTGCTGATTTTCATGCGTTTATTGGGAAGTGTGCTACCAAATTCATTACTGTGAAGAACACAAGTGGAACTACTTGGAACCGTTTTCGAGACTAAATTATGTGTGTATGGTGCATATGACAAAAGTTTAAGCTTAGTGATAAAGTTTGACCATGACTTGTGGGATGTTTTGGATTGGAAGATGTGCGTGAATTCGTATCGATACGAAACGAATGGGGGATTTGGTGATGAAGTCTCAAATGTGGGAGGCACTTTCGAAGTAGAGGTGAGAATATCAAAAGCATGTTTGAATCTTCACAGCTCAGCACAGATCTTCTGTCTAAAATACAATAATTACTGAATTGTAAGAAAGCAAATACATATATTTTATTCGAGTGCTGCAATGCGTAGCACATTTCAAATGGCTAAACGGTGCAAAAAATGGGATAAGTG
>NW_026018451.1:0-28311 GCF_020466585.1 Dendroctonus ponderosae | reverse complement strand
TTATTAGAGAAATCCGGCTCTCTATACAAGAAGAGTTGCTGTTCTGAAACCGTATCGGATATTTTCCATGAATTTTTAACAATGAACGTCTTCTAATAGGCAGATGTTCAGTAGGCCTCGAAATAAAAGTGCAACGTCCAAAAACCTAAAGAGGCTCTGAACACGCGCTGAGGCGCATTTGATAGAGAAAAATACGCTCTATATACTGGCCCAGTTTTAATTCTGAACCAAAATTGAGGAATTATTGGCTAGCTTAAAAAATTTGTGTGACTTGGTGTGAGGAACATCCGAAAGCCTCCAAAGAAAATTAATTTTTCTGAACTCAGAAGAGGCGCAAACATATACTGAGTCATAGTGAACCTCAACCAGTGAACATCAACTGGAAAATTTTATTTGGGAATTTTTAACGAATTTCTGAAAATCTGTGTCATTTTTTTTTAACGGAACTAATTCAACACTAATTTCCGGTAAATCTGAAAATACGACAACACCGCCTTACCGGCGTTTAATAGAGCAAATCCGACTCTCTATACAAGAAGAGTTGCTGTTCTGAAACTGTATCGGATATTTTCCAGGAATTTTTAACAATGAGCGTCTTCCAGTAGGCAGATGTTCCGTAAGTCTCGAAATAAAAGTGCAACATCCAAAATCCAAGGGACGCATTGAGGCGCATTTGATAGAGAAAAATACGCTTTATATTCTGGGCGAGTTTCCATTCGGAAACTTTAATGGAGAATTTTTGGCTAATTTTTGAATTTCAGTGTCTTCTAGCAGGTGCAAGTGCAAGCAAGATTMAAATATTAAATAACAAAAAAGTCGAGACAAAATCATTGGCTTAATATGCTTTGAGTGAGAAGAGCGGCTCTGTTTTCCCGGCYATTTTCTAATTCAAATGGYTTTTAAAAATATTTTTGCCGATTTGTAAATTTKTCSTGCCTTTTCCTAGAGAAGATTTGCAAGTCGCTATATGAAAATTGAYTACTGGGAAACCSGCAGCGTTGGAAACGTGCCTTCAGTTGAATTTAATAGAGAATAGCGGGCTCTATCTTCCGGGTGAATATTAAATTCAGTCAGATTGAGATTTTTTWAATATTAATGATTTTTAATAAAGCGGATTAGCAAACCCTTAAATAAAACTGGATAACAGGAAAACAAGAAGAAGTGGATACATGCGCTTGCCATAATTTAATAGAGAAAATTGCGCTCTATCTACTGGGAGATTTTGAATTTAAAAGCCATTTTGGGGATTCCGCAGCGAATTTTTAAATATTGATATTTTTTAGGAGAGAGTCTGCAGGCTTCTGAATAGGTATGAATTACTGGGAAACTAAAAGAGGTAGAGGCATTCAACGATACGAACAATAGAGAAACGTATGCTCTATTTATTGGGCGAGGTTCCAACTCCTTGCTATTTATTAGCAAATTTTTAAATAAATGTCGTTTGGTAGAGATGATTTGCAAGCCTCTAAGTAAAACTGGATGCCTAGAAAGCTAGGAAAGACGAACACATGGTTTCAGTGGCATTGGATAGAGAACCAGGCACTCTATGTACCGAGAAAACTGCAAGTTCATGGGCGTAATGGAGGATTTTTTACAATTTTTTAAATATTCGTGTCTGGGTAGGAACAACGTCCGAAAGTCTCAAAATTGTATCGAATACTGTAGAACAAGACGAGGCACAACCATATCCTCCACGGTATTTGATGGGCAAAAATGTTATTTATAAACTGTGCGAGTTTCAACTTGAAACTATTATGCGAGAGTTTTTGGCCAATTTTTGAAAATCAGCGTGTTCTAATATCGCTTAGTGGCTAGAAGTTTTGCAAACATATAAGTAAAATTGCATTCGTGTGAAACCAGGAGGGATGGAAACATGCGTCCAGTGCCATTTGTTTCAGAAAAGTGCTCTATATACTGGGTGATTTTTAAATGCGAGGCCATGTTAGGGATTTTGGAGAACATTTTAAAATAGTACTGTGTTTAATAGTAGAGTAGCGGCTATGCAAGCCTATAAATAAAAATGGAGTACTCGTAAACCAGAAGAGATCAAAACACGCAACCAGTGAAATTTGATAGAGAAAACTGGTATTTAATAGTTGAAAGTGGTTGGCTTCATTCGGAGTCAAAGCTGATTTTTCAGCAATTTCCAAAGATGAGCCAAAAAACTCCAAAGCAAAAAGAAGTTTTCTGATTGAAATTGCACAAATTATAGCAGATAGTTTGAGCTACAATTGGGCAAAGTAGTTCACAGCAAGCAAAGAGTTCACAGCAACTTCCAACCATGAGCAAAAAAAACGATTTTTACTACTGAAAAAATCAACTTCCAAAGTAAAGGAAGTTTCCAGACTGTAATCACATGCGGTGTAACTGATTTATTGAGCTACAAATATTCAAATTTTGGCTTTAATCGGAGTTGAAGCTTCTTTTTCAGTAACTTCCAAATATGAGCCAAAAACCCGCCAATGGCGGACATTTAAGGAAAAATCTTTAACTACCGAACGAGACGAATTTTTCTGATTGTAATTACACAGGTTGCTGAAAAATCATGAAATATGACAACATGGCCTTGGTGGCTTTTGCAAGTTGCTATTCTGAAACTTTCACAGATATTTTTGACAAAAGTTAAAAAATTTGCGTCTTCTGGTAGGTCATTTTGCTTTCGGGAATTTCTAAATATTTCTGTCTTTCAAGAGACGATTTCCAAACTTCTAATTAAAAATTGACTGCTGGAAAACCAGATGTACTAGAAACATGAGCTCACTGGCGTTGGATAGAGAAAAGCCCGCTCTATCTAGCGCGCAAGTATTGAAGCATAAGGCAATTTTGGTTATTTTGAGGCCAATTTTTTAAAACTAGTGTCGTTTAGTAGAGATGATTTACCAGCCTCTAAATAAAAATTGATTACTGGCGCACCGGAAGAGACAGAAACATGCACCTACTGATTTTTGATAGAGAAAGAGTCACTTTATCTACTGGGCGATTAGTAATTTTAAGGCGATTTTGGGGATTTTTTGGAGAATGTTTGAATATTAGTGTCGTTTAGTAGAATATGCAAGACTCCAAATAAAAATTGATTTCTGCTAAACCAGAAACGATCGAAAGATGCTTTCAGTGGCATTTGATGCAAAAAAGTACGCTCTATTTATCAGGTGTGGGTTACTTCCTAGACTTTAGCAGAAAATGTTTTAACATTTAATGTCTTTCAGCAGGTAAAACTTTCACTGTGTCTAATTGTTAGAGTTCAGCAATTAATTGCTCTGTAACTTGCGAAGTGAGTTTATCAATTTTGGATTAATTTTGCTATCATGCCAAAGTATTTTTTACACGCTAACCAAGTTTCGACTTTCAGTCATCCTCAGGCAATTTTTTACAAATTTGCGTTTGGCTAACGATGTTGGTTTTGCAGATCGTAGTTTCACACTTATTTGCTTAGCAACTTGCAAATTTAGAGAATCACCTTTTGAGGAACGTCTGTTTGTAAGTTGAGAACGCTTCAATTCAGTCATCATCAGACGATTTCCAATAACTTCTCAAAATCGCGTCTGGTTTTCCTGGATGTCTTTGTACGCAGGAGTTTAGCATTTATTTTCTGTGTAACATCTCAAGTGCGAAAGTCAGTTTCGAATGTATTTTATGGGGCAAAGTTCCTTCTGCAACTGAACAAAGTTTCGGATTTCAGCCATCATCGGCCGATTTTCAAGAATTTTTAAAAATCGTGTTTGGTATTCTCAGGGGTTTTTGCAGGCCAAAGTTTAGCATTTATTTTCAGTCTAACTTCCCAAGTGAAAACGCCGGTTTCTGGTGCATTTTATGGGGCAAAGTTCCTTCTATAAGTGGACACAGTTTCGGTGTTTGCATCATCAGCCAATTTTTGAGAATTTTGCCAAATTGCATTTGGTTAGAGAGATTGTTTTTGCAGGCGGGAGTTTGGCATTAATTGATTTAAAAAGTACCAAAGCGAGAGAGTCGCTTTTGTATGTACTTTTGCAGAGTTAAATCTGTGCCTAAAGTGCCATAAGTTTCGGTTTTAAGTCGGCGATTTTTGAAAGTTGCAAACTGTTTTTGCGGATATTTCAGCAGGTTGTAGTTTAACATTTATTATTCATTATTTCATTAGGAAGTTAAAGCCAGAGAGTCAATATTATATGACATTTGTACTTGGGAAGTAAGAAAGTCAATTTTGGAAATATTTCATGGGGCAATGCCTCTTATATAAGGCAACAAAGTTTCAATTTTCGATCATCATCAGGTAATTTTTGACATTTTTGCAAAACTGCATTTGGTTTAAAGAGTTATTTTTGCAAACTGGCGTTTGGAATTTATTTACTCCGGAACTAACAAAGTGAGAAAATAGCCCTTGCAAATAATTGGAGGACAAGCTATGCTCTGAAGTCGGAAACGTTTCGATTTTCAATCGCCATCTTCAGGCAACTTTCAGAAATTTTTCAAAGTTGGATGTGATTTTTACGGGCATTTAAGTGGGTTATAGTGTGACATTTATTTGCTCGGAAACTTGCCAAACTAAAAAGTTATCGCCCTCCAAGTTTCGTAGAGCAAAGTATGTTCTATAGGTGGATAACGTCTCAATTTTCACTCATCCGCAATGAATTTTCAGGTGTTTTTTTGCAATGTTGTTGGTATTTTCTWCTCCTTTATGCAGGCCGGAGTTTCACAGTTATTTTCTAGGGAACAGTCCATCTTTTAACTAAGAAAACTTTAATTTTGTACCGTTATCAGGCTATTTTCAAGACGTTTGCAAATAAATTTTTTTGAAGAACAGAACAGTACAGAAGTTTTTGAGTGGACTTTTGATTTGTCTCGATTATGCTCTGCTAAAGACCCGAGAAAAACTACCGAGTAAACACTCAAACATTACTTATTTTGTTACGAGAATTTTATCAAATTTATTACCAAAAAAACAAGTTGTTCTGGCAACCTTGTGCCTAATTTCCTTAATTCTTTCCAGACACTATGAAAGCGTGACCCGAAAGCCAACCAGATCCAGGATGACTTCCCGCTTTCAGTCATCCCTGCTCTTTTCCATCCTGTTGGTGTTTTCCGTTCAGGCGCAGGAAGATGGTTTCACGTTCGATACGCCCGAAGAAATGCACGAAGCCCTGATGGCACCAATCAGGCCTCAGTACTATCCAAACAATGTCCAAACGGCTGTTGTGGGCAAAGTTTTCCACTATGCAGTGCAGCATGGAAAATCCACACGTGGCTTTGTGGTAAGAACCAATAAATTCAGGGCGAAACGTGGGACGTTTTCCCGAACAAACAGAGCTTTTCCAGGCCAAAGCGCAGAATTCTAAGTCCGTGCCCTCCTGGCTGGTTTTCAACAAGCACACTGGCTGGTTTTGGGGAGTCCCACTGCCTGGCGACGAGGGCACTTTGCACCTCAAGGTGACCACTCTGGGAGAGGAAACGGCCTCTGAAATCCTGAAGCTGAGAGTTCTGGAAGAATCCCCGGAGGCAACTCCGAGCTGCAAGCCAGAGGAAGACAACACCGTCCTCACACTACTGCTGGACAGGCATCTGCACGCCATCAAGCCCAAACAGCGAGTTGTCGCCATCAACAACATTGCCAAGTTCCTCAGTCTTCCGCAAGTAAGCGATGGAACAAGGAATTATTGGAAAATTTCCACTAATCCTGGATATTCCAGAGTGCCTTCACGTTCAAGCTTCAATCGGGCAACGATGATATTACGGACAGTGCAGTGGTTCTGGCGGGTCCAGGAAACATCCAGACCAGAATTGGAAGAAAGTCAGGATCCAGCCTGGAGGTGCCAGTGGGTTGCGATGGGCGGCTGTGGGAATCCACAGCGCTTCTGATCCACAACTTGAAGCAACAGGCCAGAGACGGCACCATAGCAGAAGTGCTCAGACTGCCGCTGATTGGATGGAGAGTTAAGACTGAAACCAAGCCGATTTTGCGCAACCGAAGGGAGGCCACTGATAACTTTGGTGGGTTTCAGCTGGCCGTTTGAAACAGTCGGCAAATGCGGAGGTTTTGGGCGATTTCAGGTAGCGGAGACTACGACAACGACTACTACCAAGACTATGATGACGATTACAATGAAGAATACGATGAAGATGATCTGGGCGACGTTGAAGCCAATCCGCCCACATCCAGCAAGCCAGTCACTTTTCCCAGCACCACTGTTGCCAGGACTTCTACCACGTCAACGACAACCGCTGCGTCCACCACCACCCATCCTCATCGCCATCATCATGGTGAGCCCAAAGTCACTGAGGGTCAGTCTGAACCGGTCTTGGTAAGTGATTCGAAATGTTGGTATAAGAAACGTGGCTTCGGATAACTTAAACTGTTTGACAACGTCGACTTTGTTTTAAGTTTAGATTTTCAATATCATTTAAATATTTGCTAGTAATGGAATAAATTGGGAGGTAAAAAGGTTTCTATCTCAAGTGTTTTAGAAAATCAAACGACTATTGCGGCATTTTAACAAGTTGCTTCCAACTTTTTAAAGCTAATAATTTTCTGCGATATTCCACCAATTTCAAACAGTTCTCGAAGCGGCTGCTCAGACATTTCTGAGCTTCTTCCAAAACTGAACTACCCGTAGCCTCCACAGACACAAAAGCAACAGCTCTTCCATAATGAGTCGGTGTTTTGTTTGCAGCCAATAGAAGAGGCGCTTCCAGAGCAATCGAGAACAATCACCCAACCATCATTGCCTACAGAACCACCTAAGAGTTCAGGTCCCACACGGATCGACATCCTCAAGCCAAGTGATGATTTCGATGTCACCTACGACTATGATCAGAACTATGACGACGATGAGGACGACGACGACACTGAGGATGAGGCCATTGAGAGCGAAACTATCGTTCCCGAAGTTTCCCGCCAGATGTTCAATAAGCCGGTCTTCACACCTGTGGAAATGGTCCCGACAACGCAGGAAGTCGATATTGAAGGTATTGCAGCAATTGGCGGTTGTTTCAACTGGCAAAGTCGGTACTTTTCATTAGTTTGTTACTCAATACTCTGATGAAACGTTGTTTGAACTGTAGACGCAGCGTGAGCTTTTGACGCGTTCACTTCTCTGAAGATGATGGCCCTGCGTGCCAGGGAAACGTTAGAGCTAAATTCCTGCCGGCAACGGTCTAATGACGCAAAAAGCAGCAGTTTTTCTCACGTTTTGTTCGCAAACTATTACACGCGCAAACTACATTCCTGACATATTTATTGCTGCAGGCAGTTATTTATCAGGGGCTAAGCAATTTATATTTGGGCAAGTTGTCTTTTATAAGTGGGAAAACGTTTCGATTTCAAGTCATCTTCAGTTGTTTTTCAAGAAACTTTCAAGGTAGTGTTTGGATGGTGTTGTTATTGAAGCAGACCGAAGTTTCACACTTTTTGCCTCAGAAATCAATAGATCTAGCCAGTTTTTTCTATGCATTTAATAGGGCAGCGTCTGCTCCATCAGTGCAAATTTACTATTTTGATAGTCAGGCGTCATCAGACAATCTTCAAGAGTTTTTCGCAATCTCGTCTGGTTTTTGCGGGCAGGAGTTTAGCATTTAGTTCCTTTGTAACTTGCTAAGTGAGAAAGACAATTTTTTATGCTTTCTGTGGGGCAAGATGTCCTCTATTAGTAGACCAAGTTTCGATTTTCAGTCATCATCAGGTAATTTTGCAAAATTTCGATTGATTGCAGTTTGAATCTTTTGCAGGCCCGTTTTAGCACTTAGTCAAAGTAAAAAACTTTGACTTGCAATGTGAGAAAGTCACTTTTGGAAGCTGTTAGCGAGCAAAAGGGCCTTCTATAATTTAGTAATATTTCAAATTTTAATCATCACCATTAAGGAATGCTGACCGGAATGTGACATCAGTGTATTCAGGTATTCAGGAACTAACGAAGGAAGGAAGGTGGTTTTGTATGCATTTTGTAGGCCGAGGTCCTTTCTACAGGTGTCAAAAGTTTCGATTTTCGGTCATCATCAGGAACATTTTCAGGAATTTTTTTAAGTTGCGTCAAGTTTTTGGTGTGGGTTACTGCAGAGCGAATTGCAGCATTTATTTTCACCGTAACTTGCGAAGTGAGACAGTCAAGCTAGGATGCATTTTAGGAAGCAAAATCCTATCTATAAGTGCACAAAGCTTCCAATTTTAGTCATGATCAAGAAATTTTCCATAGTTTTTCAAAATCGAGTTTGGTTTGCGAAGATGCTTTGCTGGCCGGCACTTATAATTTATTTATTCACGAACTAACAAAGGTAGAGAGGTACCTTTGCATGCTTTTTATAGGGCAGGGCCTTTTCTATTCGCCTCACAAGTTTCGAATTACTGTCATCATCAGGCAATTTTTAATAATTTTTCGAAATTGATTCAGGTTTTTGGTGGGATTTTTTGTAGGCTGGAATTCAGCATTTGTTTTCTCCGTAACTTCCGAAATGACAAAGTCAAGTTAAGATGCCTTTTAGAGAGCAAAATCCCATCTATAAGTGAACAAAGTTTCCAATTTTAGTCATCATCGGGAGATTTTCGACAATTTTGCAAAATTGCACTTGGTTTACGAGGTTGTTTAGCTGGCCAGGATTTTGCATTATTTATTTAGGAACTAACGATGGTAGAGAGGTACCTCTGCTTACATTATATAGGGCAAGGGCTTTTCTACAGGTCACAAAAGTTTCGATTCTCAGTCATCCTCAGGTAATTTTCAAGAATTGTTTTAAATTGCGTCAAATTTTTGGTGTGGGTTACTGCAGAGCGAATTTCAGCATTTATTTTCTCCGTCACTTGCTAAGTGAGAAAGTCAAGTTTGGATGCATGTTGGGGACCAAAATCCCATCTATAAGTGGACCAAGTTTCTAATTTTAGTCATGATCAGGAAATTTTCCACAATTTTTCAAAAGCGCGTTTGGTTTGCGAAGTGACTCTGCAGGCCGACAATTATCATTTATTTATTCAGGAACAAACAAAGGTAGAGAAGTACCTTTGCATGCATTTTATAGGGCAAGGTCTTTTCTACTCCCCTCACAAGTTTCGAATTACTGTCATCATCAGGCAATTTTGAATAATTTGTCAAAATTGCGTCCGGTGATCGGTGGGGGTTTTTGTATGCCGTATTTCAGCATTTGTTTTCTCCGTAACATGCAAAATGACAAAGTCGAGTTAGGATGCGTTTTAGAGAGGAAAATCCCATCTATAAGTGAACAAAGTTTCCAATTTTAGTTATCATCATGTTGCTTTGCTGGCCAGGATTTTGCATTTATTTATTCAGGATCTAACGAAGGTAGAGAGGAACCTTTGATTGCATTTTATGGGGCAAGGGCTTTTCTACTTATCTCAAAAGTTTCGATTTGATATCATCATCAAGAAATTTTCAAGAATTTTTAAAAATTTCGTCAGGTTTTTGATGGTGTTCGCAGGTCGGGTTCTAGCATATATTTTCTCTGTAACTTGCCCAGTGAGAAAGTTAATTTTCATGCGCTTTCAAGATCAAATTCCCTTCTAAAACGGCACAAAGTTGTCAATTTTAGTCATCATCAGGAAATTTTCCACAATTTTGCAAAATTGCGGTTCACGTCACGAGGATGGTTTTACAGGGCGAAGTTTGGCATTTACTTATTTTGAGACTAGTGAACCGAGTGACTTGCTTTTGTATGTATGTTGCAGGGAAAAGTTTTTTCCCAAAGTCCTAAAGGTTCAGATTTTAAGTCCTCATTAAACATTTTCTCTTTAATATTAAGCTGCATGCTGCTTTTGCTTATAGTCAAACTACGCTCCGCATATATTAACCTTTATTTGATTCCGGAAGCTGCAAAGTTAGAGGGCCACTTTTGTATTAAGTTTATAGGGCAAAGTCTCGTCTACAAGTGGAAAATGTTTCGATTTTAAGTCATTCTCAGGCAATTCTCAAGAATTTTTTAAAATCCCATCTAGTTTTCGTGATGGTTTCTGCAGGCCAGAGTTTAGCATTTCTTTCCTCTGTAACTTGCGACGCGAAAAAAACAAATTTTGATGCGTTTTGTGAACGCGAGTTCTTTTTATAAGTGGACGAAGTTTAAATTTTTAGTCATCTACAGGAAATTTTTTACAACTTTTCAAAATTGCTTTTAGTTTACGAAATTGTTCTTGCAGACCGGAATCTTGCATTTATTTATTCAAAAACTATACAACCAAGAGCATGGTTTTTGTACGTATTTTGCAGTCCAAAGCATTTCTTGCAAGTGGCAAAAGTTTATAATTTCAATAATCATCAGGTAATTTGCAAGATTTTTCAGAGTGCGTCGGGTGTTTGTTAAGAATTCAGCATTTGTTTCTCTGTAACTTTCGAAATGGGAACTTTTTGAATGTGTTTTATGAGAACAGAGTCCTTTAGATAAGCTAACCGATTTTAGATTTTTTGTCATCTACAGGCAAATTTTCACTACTTGTGAAACAAAACGCAAATTTGCGTTTTGAGTTTCTGAGGTTGTATTTGCAGGCCAAAGTTTGATATTTTTTTCTTGAAAAACGTAATAAACCCAGAGCATCGCTTTTATATGTATTTTGCAGTGAAAAGTCGGTTTTACAAGCGCCAAATGTTTCAATTTTTAGTTATCATCAGGCAATTTTTGAAAGTCTTTCAAAATCGCGTTTGGTTTTTGTGAGAGTTTTTACATTTCTTTCCTCTGTAAGTTGAAATGTGGGAAAGGTAATTTTTGGTGTGTTGTGTGAGGGCAAAGTCCCTTCTATAAGCTAGCAAAGTTCTGAAATTTATCATTAGGAAATTATCGACAATTTTGCAGAATTGCGTTTGGTTACCCAGGTTGTTTTGCTGGCGGGAGCTTGGCATTTATTTATGCACAAACTGACAAAGTGAGCGAGTTGCTTTTCTATGCATTTTGTAGGGAAATGTCCTTTCTACAAAAGGCAAAAGTTTCGATTTTCAGACATCTCCAGGCAATTTTCGAGATTTTTTGAAAATCGCGTCTGGTTTCCGTGGGGGTTTTCCCCGATAGGAGTTTAACATTTCTTTACTCTGTAACTTGCAAGCTGAGAAATTTTGGGTGTGTTTTCTAAGGATGTGATCTGTTAGTGAAGAACGCATCCATTTTTACTTATCTTCATGGGTTTTTCCCTATTTTTTTTTTAATTTTGCTTGTACTTTGTGGTTCTCTATGCAGCACGGAGTTTCACAATTAGTTTCTCAGAAAATAGTCAATCCAGGCTTCACTTTTGCATGCATTTTGAAGAAGACGCGTTTTTGCGTTTTATAAGTGAGAAAAATTTCGATTTTGACTCATCATCAGGTCATTTTCCAGATTTTTCCATTATGCGATAGAGTTTCGATGTTGTTGATACAGATCTCAGATTGGCATTTATTTTCTCAGAAACTTGAATTAGGCTGCAGTTACTTTTGAGTGCGTTTTGTAGATTAGAATGAGTTCTATATGTGGAAGTAGCTTCGATTTTGAGACATTTTCAGGCAATTTTAGAAAAAATTTTGAATGTGCGTTGAATTGTTGAAGTTGCTTTTACTCGCTTACGTTTGGAAGTTGCCTTCTCAATTTTTAGAAAAGTTGGAGTGTCCTCTTTGCATACATATCGTAGGGCAAGGCATGTTCTATTAGTAGAAAAGGTTGTGATTTTGACTCATCCTCAGGGAATTTTCACAAATTTATAAAAAATTTCGAGTTTCCCAGTTATTTCCTCCGAAACTACTTCAGTTACGGTTAAACTTTAAATTAATTTTGTTGAGTAGAGTGCGTGTTATAAAGGGGAGAGTCTCGAATTTGAGTCATCTTCAGGCTATTTTCAAGATTTTTAAATTTGCGACAGAAGTTTGTGGCAGTTCATGCAGCCTCAGTGTGACATTTATTTTCTCAGAAACCAGACTTTCGAGTGCGTTTTGTCTGGCAACGTGCCTTCTACATGTGAATAAAGTTTTGATTTTGTCATCTGCAGGCGATTTTTAAGAAATGTTTAAAGTTCTTTTGACTTTTTTTTATTCTGCTCTTCTAAGAGACGCAAGAAAAATGACTGAACAGGCACTCAAAGAAAAATCTATTACGAAAACAGTAATGCTGGCAATGCTTTCGACTCTATATCGATCAATAATTTTTCCCTCAAGTTTAAAGAGAAAACTCGTTGATTTAGAAGATGCAGAGGTGGCAACATCGGTCCTGCATGCCTCCACCGCTGTCTACTCCTCCACCCCAGAGGCCCCCACTACTTCCGAGATCATTGTGGACGCTGAACCGCCCATTTACTCTGTGCCAGACACCGCGCCGCCTGAAGAGGGCGCGGCTTCCACTACTACGACCTCCACCACTACCACCAGCACTACCACCACTACCTCCACTACTACCACCTCTAGGCCAGAAAGTCCGCCTCCATCTAGCACATCCTACGCAGTCCCCAGCACCTCCGAGGCCACCACGGAGGCGATATCGATTCGTGAAGAGCCGCCAAACACTGAGAATCCTACCACTGAGCAAGAGGAGAGCAGAGCCACCACCCCTCGCCACGCCCCCAGCACAACCCAAGAAGTTTTCGTCCAAGAAACGACGGAGGCAACGGTGCGGTTTGTTCCAGAGCCCAAAAACACCAAGCCCTACATTGAGAACCGGCTGCAGCACTCGCAAGTGATTGCTGGAAAGATTTTCCGCTTGGAGATCCCCAAAAACACCTTCAGGGACGCTGAGGATGGATACAACCTGACTTTCCAGGTTTTGGATAGCAATGGACAGCCCATCCCCAAATCCTCCTGGTTGCAGTTCAATCCAGCCCGTAGGGAGCTGTATGGGCTGTGAGTGTTCTACTATTTTCGCTTTAAATTGTGATTTTTTAAGGTTTTGCGTCTTCTAGGCCTTTGCCAGATGACGCTTCGCATTGGGATTACATCGTCCGGGCTACGGACAAAGACGGGGCCTATGAGCAGGATCAGCTGACTGTGCAGGTTCAGCAGCACCGGCTCGACCGAGTGGTAAACCATGAGTTTGCAGTGCATTTGCGCATCGAAAAGCTCCAGGAATACCCCCACTATGTGGACTGGTCCCTGAAGGTTCTGCGAGCTCTCGGCAGGCTCTACAACACCAATATGTCGGAAATCACTGTCCGCTACATCAACCATACGAGTGATCCTGTGGTGTTTGCATGGTCCAACGACTCCTTGCCCACCAATTACTGTCCCCGGCAGGAAATTCTCAGCCTGTACGAGGTGGGCGGCTCTTCTAGCGTGTGGTCTTAAACATATACAAATTTTTTTTATATTCACTTTCAATATGTACAACCCCGCTTTGTTAGATGCTGGCTGATAACGACCGGGGGGACCCTTCATTGGAGCTCAGCTACACGCTAGCTCCCAGCCTGAGAGCCACCAAGGTGCTCAGCTACGACTTGACGACCTGCAAACAGCAGCCAGCCCCCGTTACTCCTGCCGCCCCAGCGACTCCTGCCGCCCCAGTTAGTCTCCCTACCAATTTCCCCCCAATTCTGCGCAATCCCATCGACACAGTCAACGCCACGTTGGGGGAGCTGCTAGTCTACAAAGTGCAAGACGTAAGCAACGGATTTTGTTGGCTGTAGAGCACTCTCGAGTGATTTCCACCTGTTGCAGGACACCTTCTACGATCCCGAAGATGTGGATCCGCAGACCTTGAACATCACTCTACTAACGGCGGATCGCACGCCGATTCCTGCCACTAGTTGGCTGCAGTTCGACAACAAAAATCGCGAGTTCTACGGGATCCCTCAAAAGGCGGGCATTACGGAATACTACCTGATCTGCATCGACTCTGGAGGGATGGAGGGCAAGGATAGTCTGATTGTAGACGTGCGGCCTGCAGCCAAGCGGCCCTACAATGTGGAGTTCAGCATGACCATCGGCCTGCCCTTTGATACTTTCTCGAGTAACGCCGGGTTGCAGCGGAAGTTTGTGGAGAAGCTCATGGTAGGAAAACATCCATGCTCTAAATGTGTGCTAGATCTAATACTAACGACTAATAAAGTGTAAAACAAATACAGCAAAAGGAAAAATTGAACGAAAATAAGCAACGGAAGTCACCACAACCGCGGCCACCGTTTGGTTATAATTAGTAATCAATAAAACCATTGACACACATTTACGTGCGGCTGTCTTTTCTGCACTTTTTCACAGGAACAAATTTCACGATTTTATCGATTGAGTTATAACTCATTAACAGGTTAATGATTGAGTTATAACTCATGAACACATTAACTCAAAGGGCGGCAACAACCGAAATGACGCTCATCGCAGTGTTACCGAGGCTCAGAAATTCGTTTTTTCACTTCTATTGTCTTTGTGATTGTTCACTTTTGTTTAAACTTCAAAAAAAGTTTTTCTTTAATTTTTTCAATTTGAAACAATTTTTGTTGATTGGATTCGGTTTGAAAGAGTGAACTCTATTTTCTTATTCGCGTGCTGTTTTGCTTATTTTTCTCGTTTTAATGATATTTTTTGTTGCGGCGGAAAATATCGAATAAGGTTTATTTGAAGAATTCTCTAGTATCTAAGAAGATGAGAGAGGAGAGAAGAAAGTCTTCAATTACTAACTGAAATTCAAAAGAATTTTTCCAAATACTTTCACAACTTTCTTACTAAACTCTCGTGTACGACATTAAAGCCACAAATGAAAGGTGAAGCTCAAAACGGACATAATTTTGCGTTTGAAGTCTTTTTAAACTCGAAACAAGCATTTTTCTCTCCAAAGTCCAATTTCAAACATTGAAGTATTGCCAAATGAAGGATGGGTGATGAAAGGTGGAGCTGAAAACCGAAATAAATTTGGGTTTGAACCCTTTTTAAAGACTCTTAAAACAAAACCTTGAACCGCTTGAAGCTAAGGAAAGTGAACGGTGAAATTTGAATCCGAGAGAATTTCGCCCTTGGAGTTTTTTTAAAATCGGCTTCAAGTGGACTTTTTTTGACTTAAGTCTGGAAGCCACATCAAATGAAAGCTTCAGCTGGAAATTGAGATCAAAAGAGCTTAAACGTGGCTTCGAATCGACTTTTTTTTTCTTAAGTCTCATTTCAGGTTTTGAAGCGACGCCAAACGAAACGTGGGATTGGAAACCGGAAGAATTTTGCGTCTGGAAATTTTTTAGACAAGTTTTCAACATTCATTATTTCTGTTGTTTTCCACTTAAGAGTTTTTTGGTAAAACTTTTCACATTTTAAAAATGGATTTTTTCAAAGCGGTTGAAAATATCCAACAAGTCGTAATACTATTTTTGAAAGCCCATCCGGGGTTATTAAAATTTGTGAGAGAAGAGAAGGAAATTCAGACTCTTTTTTCGGGTGTCTGATACACATTTCATTTTGTTCAACCCTGGTATATGAAGCTGGTGCAACGATGATACACTGATTTTTATATCACTGTCCTTGTTGCTCCCGCTGTGACATCGACGGCCACATATCCTTGACTTTGCCCGAAAGCGCTACGAGGGGAATGCGTTTAGTATTGTGCGTAATAAGTAGAAAACTAAGTAAGTAGTTGCTGAACTTTTCCTGAGTCATCGTGTGGATTTTGTCACGGATACGGTCTTACGGAGGCCTCACTTCAACTAAAACACAAAAAATTAGGTGTAGACACTCAAAATTTTAACAACCCGATTTCATCAAAACGGTTAAATTTACATCGAATGTGTCTACGACTTTTCCTTAGAATGTCGAGGAAAATTCAATCATTGACTAATGCACAGGGTGTTCCATTTCAGAAAAAGGAACTTCGCTTTGTCGCAGCTTTTCGACTGATCCTGTATACTAAATTTTTCTTAATGCAAATAGACTGGAAAGAACCTTTCAATTTTCATATTGCTCTCGCTCTCTTAGTTTGGGAAATAATCTACCGTTTCTAACTGAACTCTCGAAGTAAACAGGAATGTTTTGTTAGGAAATCTTCAAAGAGCCCACGCCCGGCAACTTCCACTTCCGACCGTTTGTCGCTAAACGCGACTCCCACCTGGACTCCACCGTGGTCTACTGGTTCAACAAGTCGTTACCTGTAGACGTTTGTCCTCATAAGGAAATCAAACAGCTGGAGTATCTGCTACATAGCGACTCCCGAAGCATTTCAAGCACCGTGCACCGGATCATGGGACCGGAGTTCACCATATCCACCATCAAGGTTCACCACATCGGTAAGTTTTGAAATTGCCGTGACTTTGTGGGTTTAAAGTCTTGTCCTGCAGGCAACTGCAAATCTAAGCCGCCGCCGGTTCTTCCGACTCCCGAAGTGCAGGCGCCGTCAGAGAAGACTCCTCAGCCGCAAGCAGACAACGACATCATGCTCACCCTGGTGCTTCCCATCATCATCATCTCCATCATGCTCTTTGTGGCCTTCGTGGCCGCCTGTCTCCTCTATCGGAAGCGGAGAATGGGCAAAATGAACGTGGAGGAGGACGGGAGACAGTCATACGGCAACAAAGGTAAGCCTAACTGGGCAATTGTTCCAACCCCGATACACCGGCGTTGACTCTTCCAGGCATCCCGGTGATTTTCCAGGAGGAACTTGAGGAAAAGCCAGAGCCCGGGACCAAAGCGCCAGTTATCCTCAAAGACGAGAAGCCGCCGCTAGCGCCGCCCGAGTACAGCAAAAGTGGCTCAGTGAAGCTGGAGGACTCAGAGCCGTATCAGCCCCCACCACCGTTCACTCGCACTCAGGACAATGGGCGGCAAAGCCGACCGAAACCTACCCCCACCTATCGGAAGCCGCCGCCCTATGTGCCCCCTTAACAATTACACTTCACGTTCTTCAGCAATAATTCAGAGTGCCAGTAAAGAGCTGGCACCATAATCAAGGCAACTGTGAATGGTATCAAGAGACTTTACGTGAGTCCTCAAGGCTCTGAGATGCCCGGGACTCAATCTCTCAAAACTTCCTAAAATCTCATCTAGATTGTCACCG
This sequence comes from Dendroctonus ponderosae, assembly GCF_020466585.1. Classification (NCBI taxonomy): domain Eukaryota; kingdom Metazoa; phylum Arthropoda; class Insecta; order Coleoptera; family Curculionidae; genus Dendroctonus; species Dendroctonus ponderosae. Next base: position 11,430 of record NW_026018451.1, on the reverse strand, counting down.
ATCAATCCATATATACCAAAGCTTGATTAGATTTATATTTTTTTATTGGTAAGTCAACGTGTAACGGTAGTCCTGTGTAATCACTAACTGTCTCATTTGTGTAAAGTAATTTATTGCTTGCTGAAATCGAAGTCGTCGATCATTGCACGATTTAAACCAACGATGATATTGTTCATAATGTGAGTCATTTTGATAGCTATTTAAGTCTAGACTGATTAAACGCGGAAAATCCATATCTCGAATCATATCAAGAGACGTGCAAGCACAGTGATTTGTTTGCATTCAACCCTTGTAAAAAGTGTGTTATTGCGCATTTTCTCCAAACTGGGAGGGTTTGAACATTTTTTTAAATTGCCTGTTCTTCTTAAAGTGAGACGTTTTCTGTAATTAAAAAACGATAGAAAACCCTCTAATTTAGGCACTAGAACATTGCACACAAAATTTCGCACACTGTATATCAACGGTTTTTTAAAAAGCAACTTGTACTTTGAGGGCATTTTAACCCGAAATGTAAATACATGTTATTTCGTATAAGCTTATGTAGCCATGTATCCTTATGTACTTTACCGAAGCTTCCTAATCAACAGTAATACATAATGAAAATAATACTTGTTTCGCGTTTCTTATGTAAATGACAAATAACTAATGTACTAGCGATTGAGATTTACGTTTAAGTTTTATATACAGTTTTATACTTTAATATACATTGAGGGTGAGTTGGGCTAAGGAATTGTACTGGATCACGCTCACTAAACTTTCTGGTGTATAATTGTTTAGATCTATCTGTCTTATATGGAATTGCAGGTAGAATAGTCCTAAGAACTAGATTTCGTAGACGACTGTATAAAATATATACTTAAATTGAACAGTTTTGGGTCTTTTTTGGTTCATAGTCCAAGGAAAAGTGCAATAAAATCGAAATCGTAAAAAGGAAAATTTCATATTTTTGAGTGTGATTGTGGAGATTAAGCTACAGTTCAGGCTCAAAAAGCGTGCACAATTCAACCACAAAGTTTCAAATTGTTAGTTGGTCTGGTTTGGAATATGGAGGGTTTTTAAATAGAGGGTTAAATCGAGTAAAAACATTCATTTTGTAGTCGGCATTTATTAGGCTGGCAAAAATCACAATTCCGGGGTTTCACAATTCTATGAAATTTCCAGCATTTGTAGCGTTAACGGTCTGCTAAAGATGGTGAAAATTTAAAATTTTTACTATCTTTAGTTTGAAAGATGCGAATTTTTAAAAGAGGCAGCGCAGCCGAGGGAAGCTTACAATTAGGAACGGGTAGGTATTTACTAAGCTGGACAAATTGAGGATTCTGAGCGAATTCTATAAAACTTTCCGCGTTGGAAGAGCCAAGTGTCTTCTATAAATGGTAAAAATTTCAATTCGTTGCTTGCTTTTGTTTCAAAGATGGAGATTTTTCCAACTTCGAACAAATAATTACGATTCTGGGAGATTTTTAAGGAAACCTTTAGTTTCTGTCTTTTGAAAAAAAATGTATTTGTGTTGGTTTCGGTGATACAAAATCTTTAAGATATTAAAATTGGCGCATTTTGTAGCTCGAAGTTTCCTCTAAAGATGGTGAAAATTGCTACTTGCTTTAGTATGCAAGATGCAATTTTTTAAGGAAAAAACGGAGTTTTGAACCAAGCTGAAAAAAAAATAGAATAAAAAGTGATTTTTATGAAATGTTCTGCATCTATAGTTAGGTATTTCCTTGCTAACACAGCTGCACAGACAGTAAATTTTTCAACCCGTTACTAGCATTATTTTGGAAAATGCGAATTTTTGAAGAAATAGCTCAGTTGAAAAAACTTTCAATTTGGGACCGATATTGACTAAGCTGGAAAAATTTTGGGCGATTTCTATAAAACTTTTAACTTCTGAAAAGCCACTTGTTCTCTAAAGATGGTGAAAATTTMAATTTGCTACTTGCTTGCGTTCGTTTCGAGGATGGGKTTTTTTTCASAGAAGARCGCAGTATTGTAAAAAACTGAATAAAATTAAGATTATTTGCAATTTTTACGTACCGTTCTGTAGTAGTCTTCACAGTCACATGTCTTCTAAAAGTAAGCGAAATTTTGAAGTGCYGCTCGCCTCAGTTTGGATGAAACGATTTATTTTCGAAAGAAGCGCTKCGGWASARAAGCATCAATTTTGAGATCGGTATTTTTTGGCGGCAAAATTCAAAATTAATGGAGATTTCGATAAAATTTTCCATATCTATAAAACAGTTTAAAAATAGTGAAAATTTCAAATTCTTCCTGGCCTTAGATTGGAAGACSCGAATTTTTAAAGRAGTCAGCGTACTTGAGTAAAAACATCCATTTTAGGACTGGCACTTACAAAGCTGGCAAAAATCAAGATTTTGTGCGATTTTTATCAAAATTTCAGCATCAGTAGATCCAATGRTGTWCTAAAGATTAGGAAATTYTCAAATTGCTACTAGCTTAAGTTTTCAAGACGGATTTTTTTAAAGAGARCGCAGTTGATTAARAACATCCATTTGGATATCGGTATCTACTAAGCTTGCAAAAATCAGGATAAAARGTGGCATTGATGACACTTTGTGCATTTGTAAATCCAAGATTGTTAAAGATTGTGAAAATCGAGATCTTTAACTACTKCTAAAATTTTTCAATAGCTAAAATCRAGATTTTTAACTACTTCTAAAATTTTTCAATAGYTAAAATCGAGTCCTTTAACTACTTCYAAAATTTTTCAATAGCTGAATCGAGATTTGTAACCATTTCTAAAATTTTTCAATAGCTAAATCGAGATTTTTAACCATTTCTAAAATTTTTCAATAGTTAAATCGAGATTTTTAACCATTTCTAAAATTTTTCAATAGTTAAATCGAGATTTTTACCCACTTCTAAAATTTTTCAATAGCTAAATCGAGATTTTTAATTATTTCTAAAATTTGTCAATAGTTAAATCGAGATTGTTAACCATTTCTAAAATTTTTCAATAGTTAAATCGAGATCTTTAACCACCTAAAATTTTTCAAYAGTTAAWTCGAGATTTTTAACCATTTCTAAAATTTTTCAATAGTTAAATCGAGATYTTTACCCACTTCTAAAATTKTTCAATAGCTAAATCGAGATTTTTAATTATTTCTAAAATTTTTCAATAGTTAAATCGAGATTGTTAACCATTTCTAAAATTTTTCAATAGTTAAATCGATATTTTTAACCACTTCTAAAATTTTTCAATAGCTAAATCGAGACTTTTAACTACTTCTAAAATTTTTCAATAGCTAAATCGAGACTCTTAACTAYTTCTAAAATTTTTCAATAGCTAAATCGAGACTCTTAACCATTCCTAAAATTTTTCAATAGCTAAATCGAGATTTTTAACCATTCCTAAAAKTCGTCTGTGAAAATTTCAAATTGCTAATTGTGTTAGCTTGAAAGAGGCTAATAAATAAAAGAGCAGTTGAGTTTAAAAATGTATTACTTGCCAACTAAGCCGGCAAAAACCCAATTGTCTTCTAGAAATGGTGAAATTCTCCAATGGCCAACAGCAGGATTCTCTTGCGATTCTTTATGAAACCTTTAGCTTCTGTAAAACCAAGTCTTTTCTAAAGATGCCAGAAAATATCTAAATGCTACTACGTATTTTAGTGTAGAAAATGGGATTTTTTCAGGAAAGCGCAGTTGAGTAAAAAGTTTATGCATTGATTTGAATTTACTAAGCTTGGAAAAATCAGGATATGGGTGATTTTTATCAAACATTCTGCATGTGTAGAAACAAAAGTGCTCCACAAATTGTGAAATTTCCACATTACTATTTGCTTTAGTTTGGAAGATGCATTTTTTTACGGAAAGAGCGCAGATGAGTACAACATCTGTTTTCAGATCGCTCTTTACTAAGTCGGCAAAAATGCAAAATTAAGGACGATTTTTATGAAATTTTACAAATCAATCGAACCAAGTGGCTCGTAAATACAGTCAAAATTTAAAGTTGCTAATTGATTAAAATAAAGGGTCCAGTTGAGTTAAAACATCTATTTTCAAATCGATATTTATTAAGCTGCAAAAATTATAAGGCGATTTTTATGAAATTGTTCACAAATGTGGAGGCAAATATCTGCTAAAGATGATAGTTTTCAAGTTGCTATTTGCTTTAGTTTGCAAGATGTAACTATTTTTATTCCTTCTTATCTGTTTGAAGCCTGCAGTAATGTATCATTTTATTTACTGACGCGAAAACACAATTGTTAAGTTTTTTGTTTGACTTCCTATTTGCGCAAGCGTATAGATATGTAGAGTAAAGTGTCTGCTAAATATGGTGAAAGTTTCAAATTGTTAGTTGCTTTAGTTTGAAATATGAGAATTTTTTAAATTGAAAGTTCACTGGAGTAAAAACATCCATTTTATGATCGGCATTTATTACGCTGGCAAATATCACGATTCCGGGCGATTTGTATAACATTTTCAGCATTTGCAGAGCCAACGGACCGGTAAAAATTTCAAATTTTTGCTGGCCTCAGGTTAGAAGATGCGATTTTTTAAAGGAGGCAGTGCACTTGAAGAACGCATACAATTAGGGAGCGGTACTAACTAACCTGGACAAGTTGAGGATTCTCACAGATTTCTATAAAACATTCAGCATTTGTAGATGCACGTGTTCTCTAAAGATGGTGAAAAGTTCAAATTTTTACTGGCCTTAGTTTGAAAGATGCGAATTTTTAAAAGAGGCAGCGCAGTTGAGAAAGTGTACAATTAGGGACCGGTAGGTATTTACTAAGCTAGACAAATTGAGGATGCTGAGCGATTTCTATCAAACTTTTCGCTTTTGAAAACCAAAGTGTGTTCTTTAGTATGAAAGATGCAAATTTTTTAGGAAAAAGCGGAGTTGTGTACCAAGCTGACAAAAATTAGAATAACAAGTTATTTTCATGAAAAGTTCTCTATCTATAGAGTCAAGTGTGTACTTGCTGAAGACGGTAAAATTTCCAAATTGTTAGTGGCATTAATTATTTCGGCAAATGCGACTTTTTAAGTGCCGTTAAAAAAAAACATTCAAYTTRAGGTCGGTATGGACTAAGCTAGAAAATTCAGGATTTCGGACCATTTTTATTAAACTTTTAGCTTGTGTGCACAGCACAARTGCAACAACAGTGCACTTGAGTAGTATCATCTATTTTGAGACTGGCAGTTACAAAGCTGGCGATTTTGATAAAATTTTTCCTGCAATTTTGATTAAACTTTCAGCATCAGTAGATCAGAATGTGTTCTACAGATGAGGAAATTGTTAAATTGCTGCTTGCTGGATTCTGAGCGATTTTTATCAAACTTTCATCATTTTAAGAGCCAAGTGTTTTCTATATATGTTTAAAACTCCAATTTGCTACTTGCTTTCGTTTCGAAGATGGGCATTTTTTCCACCTTCGAAAAACAATTTACGGTTTTGGACGATTTTTATGGAACATTTCGTTTCTGTCTTTTCAAATTGTATTTGTGTTAGTTTCGGTGTTGCAAAATGAATATAAAATAGTTCAATTTGTAGCCCCAAGTGTCCTCTGAAGATGGTGAAAATATGAAATTGCTACTTACGTTTTAAGAGTTAAGTTTTGAAGAGGCAAATTTTTTAAGGAGAAAGCGTAGTTTTGTACAAAACTAGCAAAAAATAGGATTAAAAGTGATTTGCATGAAACGTTCTGGATCTGTAGTCAAGTGCCTGCTAAAAACAGAAAAAATTTCAAATTGTTGCTGGTATTAGTTTGGAAGATGCAAATTTTTAAGAAACAGAGCACTTGAAAAAAACATCCAATATCTGACCGGTATTTACTTAGATAAAAAAATCCGGATTTTGGTCGATTTCTATAAACCTTTTAACTTCTGAAGAGCGAAATAGTATTTAAAGATGGTGAAAATTTCAATTTGCTACTTGCTTTCGTTTATAACGTAACGCTGCTGAACAAAAGCATCAATTTTGAGACCGGTATTTTTGTCGGGCAAAATTAGGGATTCATGGAGATTTCGATAAAAATGTTTCCTATCTGTAAAAACAAGTGCCTTTTATAGATGGGGCAATTTTCAAATTTTTACTGGCGTCAGTTTAGAAGATGCGAATTTTTTAACAAACTGGCGTAAAAACATTCATTTTGAGACCCTTATTTACCAACTCCAAAAAATCGGGATTTTCTGACTATTTCAAGGAAACTTATAGCATCTATAAAACCTACTCTCTTCTAGAGGTAGTCAAATTTTCGAATTGGTTCTTCAGTTAATTTGGAAGATGCGAATTATTAAACGTGAGAGCGCAGTTTGACAAAAGCAATAAAGATTATAAGCATTTTTTGGAGCTTCCAGTTCTGAGCATCACATTATTATAATCTAATATTTACGAATTCACGGAAGAGCTAAAAGCCTCGCATCATATAACATCGAACTAATCGCCAATATCACCATCTTCAAACTGGAAATATTTAATTAATTTAACGGCAGTCGGTATTTTAAAGTCCCCGCTGAAGTATGCCTATCTTTGTCGGTCACAAGCGTTTAAAAAAGAGCACCGACAATTTAAACTTGACTTCGTGTTTTGCTTTCGCTATTAAAACTCAGACTTCAATCAATGAGTTTCACCAAAATAAGACTTCAATTCCGTGTAATGTTAAAAAAAATAATAATAATATAAAACAAACAATTGTTTATTAATCTACAAGTAAATATTGGCAATGTCGGTTTGCAACAGCGCTGCTTGGCTGCCGAGTCGATCACGTTCCTTCTCGCGTCCACTTGCTTGCGGTCGTAGTGTTTCAGACAGAGATCGTGGGAAATTGTCGATGGTTGTCAGTGTTGACAACTAAAACGTCACTGACATCATCGCCCAAAAAGAAATTCCAATAGTCATAGATTTTGTTTATTTTATATAGTGCGATTAATCTGGTGGAAATAGTCTGTCGAAATAGGCGACAACGAACATTAAATTCCAGTTGAATTAAACTGGATGTTTTGTTGTTGGTCCCAGCAGGAGGACTTTGCTAAAGGTACGAAACGTTGCTGTCCTGCAACCATCCCCGCTCTGATTTCCTGATTAAATGTATCCGCCATCTTTAGTTAGTCACTACATAGGCGTTAACTTTTCTGTTTTGTAGGTCCGATGGCGGCTATTAGGAAAAAACTGGTGATTGTTGGGGATGGAGCCTGTGGAAAAACGTGCCTTCTGATCGTTTTCAGCAAGGATCAGTTCCCCGAAGTGTATGTGCCGACTGTTTTCGAAAACTATGTCGCTGATATTGAAGTGGATGGAAAGCAAGTGGAGCTGGCCCTTTGGGATACTGCCGGCCAAGAGGACTACGACCGGCTCCGACCCTTGTCCTACCCGGACACCGATGTGATTCTAATGTGCTTCTCAGTCGACTCGCCCGACTCCCTCGAAAACATCCCCGAAAAATGGACCCCAGAAGTGAAACACTTCTGCCCCAATGTTCCCATTATATTGGTTGGGAACAAGAAGGATCTTCGCACCGATCCAACAACGATCAACGAGCTGAAAAAGATGAAACAGGAGCCGGTCAAGCCGCAGGACGGCCGATCCATGGCCGAGAAAATCAACGCTTTTGCCTATCTGGAGTGCTCAGCCAAGAGCAAGGAGGGCGTCAGGGAAGTCTTTGAGAACGCCACCCGTGCAGCCCTTCAAGTGAAAAAGAAGAAGAAGCATCGCTGCATTCTGTTTTGAATATTTTCAGTTCAGTTACAAGTATTCACGTTTAATCCTTTATATATTATGTATGACTCATTTCTGGGGGCCTTTACTACTAACCAAATTGCCCTCACTTTCAGTTCGTTTATGCATAACTTTCCTTTCGAGTTTAGGTATATATTTGTTGTTCTCTTGGTAGTATTGGAGTTAATGTTCATTAACAAGAAGTGTCCAGTGCACAATGTTGAAAAGTCCATGTCTCTAACCCTGATTGCTATGCCACTTAGTATTTTGCGTTTACTGTATTCAAACGTATGGTGCCAGCAAGTGAAAATACACATATATTTTTCGAGTTAAATTTCAAGTGATTTCAGTCAGTCAGTCAGTATGGGGTGATTTTCATTTCTTTAGGTCCTAGAGTATACATTGTGAATTGCGTATCGATGTAATAGCTTTAACTTTTCCATACTATGATGTATTCTAAAATAAATAAAACTGTTTTTCCTATAAATACTTTCTTCGAGGTCTTAACTGCTTCCGCTGGAGATGACTGATCAGTATGGCCATTCTAATCTTCCTTGTAAAATTCTACGTAAATAGAGCGCGCAATTTTTGGTTTTGTAAAATTTGTAATTTTTTAAAATCAAATTGAATTGCGAACATTTCTAAGCAAAAAGATGCTGATCGTTTATCGCTCTAGGGCGGATCATTTCCCAGCAAAATGCGTTTTTATAAACTGACCGAGGGCGGACTTTTGCACAAATTACTGAATAGCAATTTTTAATGCGAAAAAAGTCCTCTTATTTTATCTCACTGTTGTGGACCGTGTTCCAGAAAAAATGGTTTTATTATCAAATGCATCCAAAGTAAGAAGCTTCAGATGCTTTCAGTCCGATTAACTTTCTGCGAGTTTTTGAGTTGCATTTCTTTTTATGTTAAATGCTCCCAAGATGAAATTAATACTGTGCATCTCAGAGAGATAAAAACGAGGACCATTTTTAAGCAAAAATGTCGACAATTCATTCAGTCATAGCAAATAATTGCTGAAATAGAGTTTGCAAATTTGGCAAAAACACTTTGAAAATGGATCGATCTGAAACTGATTTTCTTTTTTCTCCCTGCTTGGGTTTTTTTGATAAAATTAAGATAACAAATTCCAGCGATAAAAGAAATTGATGGCGCCTTGTTTCCGAGATGCGGAGCCATTCGATGAAGGAAGAGACCGTTCTTCCAGATGATCTTCCTTGAGTAATCAGCTGAAGACTGTAATTTTTTTGGAGCTTCGGGAGATGAGCGCCAGGAAATCAAGGTTTCGTTTTTTGACGAATTCCATTTCCTTCTTCGTTCTTCCAAAAACTTGCTCGTGTGCAACAATTAGTTTCTTCGTTTTTTTTATTAATTTTTAATTATTTTGATTTTGATTTATTGCTAGCTGCCGCACGTTGCCCTTCGATTTAAATAAGAACTACCACATTCGTTTTGCCTACATTTATGCATTAAGTCCATATTTCTTGCCAGTTCGAGAAACTCTGTCGTAAATGGTAAATAGTAGATTTTAAAGAAAGAGAGATTTTCTCGAGAATTTACTGAAATTGATATAGACAGGCAAAAGTTATAAACTTTTTCTTAAAACAAGGGAAAATAGTTTGAAGTAAACTTGTTTTTTCAAAACCACTAGCGCTGAAAATTGGAACCGGGTATCTTCAAAATGTCTGTAAATATTACAGATTCCTGGGGTGATGAGATGATTAAATTGAAGTTGTATCATCCAAAAGTCGACGGGTTTCGAAGCTCAGGGCGTAAAAAAAATTCGAAAAAATAATTTTTGCTTGTAATGTTGCGAGCTGAACGAAGTTGTAAAAATCGTATCGAGGGGTTTTAGGGGCGAGAAATTAGAATCCGTTAACATTTTCAGTGTCAGGCACTACAGGCATTCTTTCCTGAGATATTTGAAGTTATTCGCAGTTGATTACCTCGTTAAGTACCTATTTGAAAACGCAATTTATAGCCGAAAAAAATACGGAAAATCGTCTCAATGTTGGCGCATTCGCTCAAACGTGGTCCTGTTTCCGGATCAACTGACGAAAATCAGGATTTTCGGCGATTTTCATGAAACTTTCAGCATCTGTAAAGCACAGACTGATTTAAAATCTGGTCAAAATATCAAATTGCTGCTTTTTTTACTTTAGAAGATGCGAGTTTTTAGTCGCAAAGATCGCGGATTAGTAAAAACATGCATATCGAGTTCCGTATTTATTAAGCTGGCAATAATCAGAATATTAGAAGACATAAGGTTTTCCGCATAGAAGCATTCTGAAGTGTCTGCTAAGGATGGTAAATTTTTCACTTGCTAGTTGCTTTACTTGCAAATGTACCAAATTTTAAAAGTGAGAGCACAATTGGGTAAAACATCCATTGCGAAATCGGTGTTTACGAAGCTGGAAAAAATCAGGATGTTGGGCGAATTTAACGACACCTTTGGTATATGCAGATGGAAGGGTCTGCTAAAGATGGTGAACGTTTTAAAATTATTAGTTGCTTGAGTTGGGAACTTAGGAATTTTTTGAATATCAAGAACGCAATAGAGAAAAAATGTCAATTTTAGACAGGTTCGTCTTATGCTGGCAACGAGCAATATCTATAAAACTGTCACCATTTTTCTTACCAAGTGCCTTGTATAAGTATGATAAATATTTTAAATTGCTAGTTACTTTGGTTTCAAAGGTGCGAGTTTTTATATGAGAGGGCGCCGTTGTGTTAAAACATCTATGCTCAAATCGACATTTACTCAGCTGGGAAAAATTAGGATTTGGGCGAATTTAATGACATCGCTTGCATCTGCAGATCCAGAGTCAGCTAAAGGCGGTGAAAGTTTAACATTACTTGCTGCTCTAATTTGGATTATATGAATTTTTTAACGAAGGGGCGCAATTGACAAAAAAATAATTTTTCAAATCGGCTTTTATTAGGCCGACAAGAATGTGTATTATGGGCAATTTTAGGGATACAATCTGCACCTACACATAGAGCCAAGTGTTTGCTAAAGATGGAAAAAGTTTCGAACTGTGACATTTTAGTTGCAATTGAGTAAAAACCCCCAATTTTGTGATCGGTATTACCAAGGCGGGCAGAAATCTTGATTTGGGAAATTTTAATCATTCAACCGGAATCTATAGAGCGAAGTGTCTGCTAAAGATGGTCCAAGTTTCAAGTGGCTACGTGCATTAGTTTGGAATGTGCGAACTTTTATAGTAGAGAGCGCAATTGAGCAAGCACATCCATTTCGAGATCGATACTTACTAGTATCGCAAACATCATCGCAATTTCTATAAAACTTTCAGCTTCGGTCTTGCGAAGTGTGTTCGAAAGACGGTGAAAATTTCAAATTGGTACCTGCTTTAGTTTCAATGATTTGTATTTTTAAAAGAGAGAGCGTAGTTGAGTTGAAACATCTATATTCAAATCGGCATTTACCAAGCTGACAAAAATCAGCATTACGGGAGATTTTAGTAAAACATTCGGCACCTGTAGAGTCAATTGTCTACTACAAATGGTGAAAATTTCAAGTTTCTAGTTCCCGGACTTTCTATTATACTATTTTTTACGAGGAAGTGCAATTGGGTAAAAGCTTCCATTTTGAGATGGTTATTAACTTGGCCGGCAAAAATTACGATTTGCGATGATTTCAATAAATTTTACCGCATCCCTCGCAAAAAGTGTCTTCTATGGACAGTAGAAATTTGAAATCGTTACTTGTTTCAGTTTGAAAGGTG
>NW_026018450.1:0-28789 GCF_020466585.1 Dendroctonus ponderosae | reverse complement strand
CTGAACAAAATCGACGTTACAAAAAAAAATTGACTAATTTTGAAACTGGATACATTCTAAGTGCTGCCAGCAAAGTTCGTTTGAAGCGTTATTTAATTCAATACTTTATCATTAGGGCGTGTTTTTGCAAAAAAATGGAATGGTTTGGAAATATTGCCTAATTAGTGAAAGTTTCACATGTTCTCAGTTGGGCAAAACATTTTTTTTTATTATTTCAACACGCCCAAGATGGACCTCACATCTTGAAAAAGGTTTTGAAGTTTTTCGCACATACCGTTTATATCCAGAGTGGTTTAAAAAAAGGAACTTTTTCGTCTTGCAGTGATAATTTTTTTCGCTTGAACCGATTAGCAAAATGTAACGCTCGTGCTAAAGATAGAACTTACAGCTACGCAGTCGACTGGAGAAAAAAATTAAAAAGCAGGGTTCCATGAATGAACGAAATCTTTAAAAGGAAACTTCACTTAGGATTTACTTAGGTCACGGGACATTTAGGATTTGAGTAATTTTTATGCAACCCTGAATATCGAAATTTCGTCTTAAATTGTCTATGAAGTTTCAGCTTCTACATGAGCTCAAGATTGGGAAAATCGGACCAAGAGCTCAAAAGCGGATTTTGTGAGTCCGCCATGTAAATAGAATAGATGCCCTAAAAATTCAAAAACCGTTTCGAACCATTTTGTATATATTTATACATTTGATGTTGAAAACCAAAAAATCTTTTCTTTTCTCCAACTAGGAGCATGCCAAACTTCGAAATTTTTTATTTGTCAGTTTGTAGAAAGTTTATCTGAGGTGCCTAATTTTGTCAAAACATTGACTAGAGAAAAACAAATGGGGCTGAATAAAGCTTCAAACAAAGAGCAAATTGCTCTAAGCAATCAAAATTTATCCAGTTCCAAAGTTAGATCAAATTTGGCTGTGTAACGTGCATTTTGTTTAACAGATTAGTGCGCAAACGAATAGAGGTTTTGTTTAAACTTAAAAAAATTAAGCAGAAAAAAATGTTTATAAAACCATATGATTCAAGCTCAAGGACTGGCGATTCCTGAATACTGGTAATTATTTATATTAATTTGAAAATAATGCCAGCTATAAATATTGAAGCTGAATAAGCGACCATGTTTTGTTGCCTGTATTTTTACACTGAATTTTAAAAGAAAAACTTTGTTATATTGCACGTATGAATGTTATTTATTGATATTTTATCTGCAATATTGAAGTAACTGTTTTGGATTTAATTGCATTTTAAATTGTCTGCTACATTTACGGTATCCGTTAAGCTCGGGTATGAGATTAAACTGTTAAGGACATCATCAGGATATAATTACGTTTTCTTCTGGCTCGACGTTACAAAGTGAATGCAGCAAGTTTGGTTTTAAATTTCTCTATTTTGGACAAAAAACTTTGCCCTTGCCGCGATCTGCTAAAAATTGCCAAGTTTTTTCTATTCGAAGTTTGAGCTTTAATTCAATTCCGAAACTAAAGCAGTATTAAATTTTATAGAAAAAACGGAATACGAGATTTATCTTTTCGCAATCAAAAATTCACCAATTCTAGCAATATCTAAAACCTTGAGTTCCATTTGGGAAATGCCGAAAGTGACATGGTTTTAAGACCAAGAATTTCAAGCACTTGAAATTCACCTGAATGCAAGTGTTATACTGCACTTAGCTCTAGAGTTGCGTTTAAAGAAACAGAGCTATTATTATGGCAGCCTATATATTAATTGCTTAACTAGAAACACTAATTACAGCTGTGTAATTCGAAAACGATCCAAGGATGGCAATCAAATGGTGACATGCTCGTACGACGATCCGTCTTGTTTTCACAGTAATTTTCGCTCGTTCAGATATCACCCGACGGCTATTTTGACAGATAATAGAACAGAAATTGGTTATTTTATCTCGGCCCTAATGCATCATAAAGCCACATTTATCATAAAGTAACGTTTTTGTGCGGTTTAGATGCTGCTTAATGAGGTTTAAAGAACCAAAAATTGGAGTTTTTATTAACCTCATTTATTACGTTAGACAAAAGACTAAGCGAGCACCGTCTCAGAAAGATCGCAGCAAAACAGAGAAAAATCCAAAGCTTAATTTCTCCTAAGAAAAACGATTCCGACCGCTGTTCTTATCGTGTCAGATAAAAATGTTGCTTTCGTTGCCATGCTTGAAACACAAATAGGTATAAAAGAGTTAAGATCCTTTTTGCTTATGAAGAATATCCTTGACCCTTTTAGAGCAGCAAACCAGAAAATAAACAATTTAATTTCTCCAACAACGCCTTGAATTTACCATCAGAAAAATGGGGTGAATCGGAGTCATGAGAGGCTAATAATGAAAATAAACCAGCAATTCAATATATTGTTTGGTTGCTTACTTATTGCGGCCATTGTGCAATTTAGTTCTGCTATAAATTTTATTGAAATGAAAACAAATTTTTCCGCGCATTCTTTTATATTGCGAAATAAACCGTACAATAATATAATTTGCCCCAATTCAAAGCCATTTAATTCCGCCATAATAATAAATGAAAAATACTTTTGTCCAGTTTATTTGTACATGCTAAAACTGGAATACGCAGTTTATTTAAAAAGCATCAGCTTCTTTTGATATATCGCCTCATCTATTTTTGGCCCGATAAATTCGACAAATCATATCTTTTACCCAATATTCTGAGGAACGAGGCGGACAGGACATTGGCCGAAATATTGTTCCTTTCTTCACTTTGAACCTTTGTTTTTTGACGATAAAACTTTACTGGTTTTGAACTTCCGACTTATTTCCGCCGATTCCTTGATTGAGATTTTTACGATCATTCGTTCTAGCATTCACGAGTAAAATGTGGGAGAGTTTAAGGCAATAAATAGCAATTTGTTGAAAAATCTCATATGGTTCCCGACATTGTTATATACGTTTGGTTTTAAAGACGTTTATTTAATATCAAGCTATTCATTGTCGTGTAGATATTAACATCACATATGATAATTTTCTTAATTGGATGAAACCGTATTCGTTAATGCAGATACTTTCAATCACATTTATTTGACGAAAAGTGCTTAAATTATTAATTTCCATTTTACCATAAAATATGGTAAAATCTCTGTCCGAGCAAGCTGCTCTACTACTGCCTGGGATTTTTTAAAACTCCGCTGGCAATAACCATTTCTTTTAACAGCTCATTAAAATTAACGAATCAGTCTGCATCCATAATAAATTTGTCTCTAATTAATAACTGTGGCTAGATAATCAAGTCCAGTTTCCAATAGATCCTAAAAATTATCCGGACAAATTTATTGGCCATAAAGACACCGTTTCTCTTCCATAGCGTTGGCATATCTTTTCTTTTATTCCCTTAAGAAGGAAACAATTTGTTTTAACTTCTGCAAAGCGATTTTACAAACGACCTAATAAATTTCTGAAATTACAATCGTTTGAAACGATATTTAAAGTTACATCGCCATTAATTTCGCACGATTCCAGAAAACTTGAGCACATATTTTTAATTGTAGCAATCTGGCTGACTATTCATCTTCTAGTCGTGTGTTTGCGATCCGGAATAGGTTCTATTCCCGACGCGTAGGCCAATAATAATAATAATTGCTAATGCAAATTGAAATGTGGCCGTAACTGTCATTTTTTTTAACTTCCAGGTCGTTTAATTAGACTTAATAAGTAAATAAAAACGGCTTCCGCTAAAGAAAGTGGAATTATTGCACAATAAGACGTTAATTGTCGCCGGTGATGTGATGGAGGTTACTAATGGTTAGGGAGTTTATTATTATATTTGGGGCAACCTTCTTCATTTAATGCTCATTATTTAATGCGGTAAAACTGGCTAAATAGGGATCATTTTTCCGAGCCTCTCAAAAATTAACTCACTTCCGCAATACAGAAGCTATCTCTGGCTTTATTGCCTAAAATAAGAGGGTCTTCGTACCTGATGAGTTACTAGCTCTCATAAAACGTGAGAAGAAAAATCTTATATAAATGCAAAAACACGGCAGATCGTTTCCATTAAATAAATAATTTTTATCACCCAAAACAAGGTTGCAGTTCTGTAAATTTTCATTCCCAGAATATATTACGCTTTGTTTCCCATTTTTCACCCAGCCGGTGAAATAAAAGGAGCCCATTACATTTTTAACTGCTCTTAGAGCGAATGCCCAGGTCAATTGGCCATTTAAATCTCCCGAAATTTCAATTTAGAGCCAACTTCGGAAACAACACAATACAATCGATTTTATTTTGACAATTTTGGTGTTTATCCGCCGATATTAAAACTCGCTTTGTTGGACCTTTCCGGTATTATATCTTATCATTTTCTTAGTACTCGAGCATAAAGTCCAAATAACTGGAGAACCGCCCATTAATGTATAAAATAAAAATAAATTGATTGATTAAAGAATGGCTGAACGGGCGGGAGAAGAGGCAATATAGTGTGTATAAAGCATAAACAGAGTAAGTACAGAAAATTAGTAAAACACTATAACAAAGACATGCGTTGGTGTAGTCGAAAAACAAATTTCCTGATCATATGGATACGCGACATGAAATTTGCGGAATGGACATTACAAACGCTGTTTTTTATGTACTAAAAGCGGAGTATAAATAAACTTTTAAGAGTTCACATAAATATTTCAACATTAATGCAAATCATGTAGATTGCTTCCAAAATAAGAAAAAATAACGCCCGTTTTATGTGAACCATTTAAAGTAGTTTTCTAACTTCGATTTAACATAGAAGTTCAAATGGAATGAAGGCCGTTAAAAAAATTCAGGACACCACAGATTGTTTCGTGTCTTATTAAAGAAGCGCTTTCGGGTAAAAGCTGCAGCCAGTCAATGCTGCAGGGAGATTGTATGTCGAAACTAATGGAATTTTCTTTCGGCATTAAGGGCTTTGAATTGCCAACTAATCTGCTCTTTCCATTTGGAATGTTCACCGTATGCCAAATGGGATTGCCAGCCAAGAACTCAGGCAACATGAATTAATTAGTTAAAATGAATCTGGCACTAGGAACGTCGAAAAATAAACTTGAAATGAAGCCACTAATTAAATCACGAAGTGGAAAATCAGAAGGTTTACATGGACGCATAACAATGATCCCCTAGAAAATGATCCCATAGAAATCAGTTTTCGATCACCAATGATTCATTTAGAAATCGATCATTGAAGCTTGAATTTTTAAGCTGACACTTTGACTAATTTGCAAGTGTTTACGTTCCAGATCAACAATACATTCCAGCGTTGGTGATAGAACATTTAAATTATATATGAGCGTTTGCTTAATGTTTGTGTTTTCTATTGCAATACAGTATTTTAAAATCTGCAACCTGCAGTGGTTTTGCTCCTACATCTGTCTATGATTCAATTATCGTTATGCAGGATTTATTTAACTAAACCTCTCTGTGGAAACAAACAAATGTTCGATAATTGATGAGCAATTTCTGTTGTTTATTTGCACTTAGAATTTTGCCAATAAAGATGTAACAAACTGCAAAACACGAACACCTCTTTCTCACAGATGATCATCCACAATTTGTCTTTTTTCCGATAGTAAAAAAATGCTTGTGATTTGATATAAAATCCGTTTTGTCCGTAAGAGTGATCCAATACGACAGGAGCGGTATCTATTTTGTTGTCGAAAAAAGAAATAGCCTGATTACTATACACCCTCATAAATATGTTATTGAAACTGCCGAAATATATTACAAAGGGAAAAGGGCCGGAAAATTGGTTATGGAAATACGTTATTCCAGAAGTTATGCCATCATAAAACGAAAGGATAAGCCACGGAAGAAAATAAGGAAATACCGATACCCAAAACAAAATGCATGCGACACATATAGGATTAAATTTGGATAAAGTGACAGATGCGGACGAAAAATAGAAACAGGAAAACTCCTTTCCATTTCGGTGGAATAGTTTTGCAATTTTGACGTGCCCGTGAGATGTATTTGTGTGCTTTCCGGTGTTCTTTTTTCGGTCCACTTATCTCACAAATTATGATTGATGCATATCGATATCTTCATAAAATAGAGTTTCCTCTTTTAAAGCAGAGTTTATCCGCCATGTTAAGAACAGAAAAAAAAATGTTCTTTACTGAAAGGACGTACGAAGAGAGTGAGAAAAAGAACCGTTTCAATTTTGCAACAAAGAAAGTGTTTAAATTGTACATTTGCATTTAACATTTACAATTTAGTTTAAATACTCTATTTTGCCTATATATAAAGCTTGTAAAAACAGCTTCATCATTTTTCCATTGATAGTTTTATTGAATCTTTATATCTTTATCGACATCTTCATAACCGGATAACCCAAAGTTAAATTATGAACATTAATGAATATTAATGAAAATTTTACGCTTGGTTATTTTTAGGTCTTGCTCAACATTAAAAAACATATAAACAAAACCAAATTCACAACTGGTTAAGCTGGTGAGTATTGTCGTAAATTCGGCTTCAAAATCCCTAAAACCCTGGAGCTTGACGAAGTGCTCATCAAAGACTATCAGTTTTCACAAATTATTATTGTTAAACTATCATTTTAGATATGTTAAATTAGCATTTACCTGTTTTTCAAGCTGAATATTTTTATGTTTTAAATCGCAAAGTACGATGAGTTTCAATAGAAATTACTATTTACAAAAGTAAAAATAGAAAAATTCGTAGAACTTTAAAACTAAAACCTTACGTTTTAAATATTGGTGCAAGAAGTATTTTTACCGAGAGTTAAAAACATAAAATAAATACAATAAAAGAAGTTTTGGGCAGGCAAACGAAACTGATTTTGGGCGTTCTTCTGTGAAGATTGCAGAGTGGCTGGCTTTCTTCCACTATTAGATATACCAAGCCATATGAAATTGAATAATAACGTACTTCTAAACATTCGAGGTTGAAAATAGTCCAGTAGAGTAAGAAACTATAAGTAGTTAGAAAATATAAACTAAAATACTGTTTATCTAAACTATGAGTCCCACAAGACATTTTTTGCTGATCCAACATTTCTAAGTCTCATTTTACTGTGACTGCGGGTTAAAGAAAATTCCAGTTTTCCTTGCGAAATTTTTGATATGCAAGCACAAAAAATTAGGTTAGACATTGCAGGGTTTTCCTTTACATTCCAAATATAGATCTAAAGGCATAGAAAGTTAATTTACGATTAAGCAGCCTTAAAAATTGCAGTGTCAAAGAAAAAAGCCCGGAAAGCAATAGTCGAGAGGTTTTTCCTCGAGCAGCTCTTGCCATTATTAATTTAAAGGACTTAAAGGAAGAAAAAAGGCCAACAGGGGCGCGCATTTAAAGTCTTTACAATAACGCGTATTTGCGGCTATGTATTTACCATATTCGGTAATAAAGCCTGATAAAAATAAGTAGCACTCCTAACTGATATAAAAAATCTGTTGGTATTGCAGATAACGCTTAATGATAGATCGAAACGATTAAGAATTTTATAATGAAGCCAGCCGATTGATTATTGCGAGCAAATTATTTCTTTTGTCGGTTATTCAATACATACCTGGTTCAGACACTTTTGTAATTAATTATCAGGCTTGCGAAATTTATATGCAGTTACAAAAAAATTAAAACGCGCAACTTTTAATGCATCTTTTTCTCCATTTGCCGCCAAGTGCTAAACGACATGATTCATGTTCTGGTTCAATGCCAATGAAATTGAATTGGAATAATATTTGCATTAATCCAAAAAATGCAATTATCTGAGAATCACATTTCCTGCTTTGATCTAGGAGCAAAAACACCATGCATTTGTAAATAGCATCTTTTACATGTTAGCGTTTGCAATGGCTTCGACTTGATGGGTGTAAATATTTAGATGAATTACATATGATCTTATCGAACCATCAATCGGGAATCAGTTTTAGACATGAGGTGTCGGAACTAGTATAAAACGAGAAAATGTACTAATGTTGGTAGTTGAAGATGGATTTTGAATTGCTGTTGAATTTAATTAAATTTTGAATTGCTACCTATTTCAGAAAAAGATAATGAAAGTACATGATTTTATTCTAGTTTAGTGGCTCAGTATAAAATATAACCATTTCAGGCACAAATAAATAGTAATTTTTAAATTATATAGTATATTGAAAATCACTCGTTCAACATCTAGAATAAAATGTGAATCACACGCTAAGTGATATATGGTAAGTTAACTGTAAAGTTATACGAGGAATTGGTCCATATCTGTATAAGGCGCAACGAGCTTCAAGTGATCTTATATGTAGAAATCAAGCGTTATGTAAACAAGCCGCGGCCAATTAATGAATATTATATATGAAAATTGTGATTTATTGAAATCCACGATTACATTTAGGGCAAAATGGCGAATTGGGCATGCAGAGCGAAATGCTGTAAAATTTGAAAAACATTTAGATACTTATTCTATTCGTTAAAGAAATAATTAAAAGCTATGTTAATTCTTGAAATTCATGCAAATTATATGTTACTTCGATAAGTTAATAATCGGATATCAATCACCGCGAAGCTGAAAGAAATTGAAAAATCCACACACGAGTTCCTTTCCGCTGCAATAAACATGGTCTTATTGTTCGTTCTAATCTATTAAAAGATTAGTTGCGCACCATTTTTTCAGTGTTAATTAATGCAATTATTTTCCCTGTCAATACTTCAAACAGACTAATAATAATCGGATAGTAATGAACTTTATTTCGATTTGGTCATTAAAAAGGTAAATAATTGCTCACGCCTGTTCTCTGGAAATATCAGGGTCTTTTAGTTGGTAAGCTGTAAAAGTCTTTCACACCTAATTTATAGCAGGATACAGTTAAGAGAGAATATTATAATAATAAGCGGGTACTTACTGAAAGTATATTTGCAACATCAGAGTGATTAATTGCCAAACTAGGTTTTTGTTCACTGTTCGAGTAAATTTACTTCCTGCTTCAAAGTGCGTTGAAACGTTTTTTGAAGAAAAATTGTCGAATAATGTAAGTATAGTTTGTGGTGTGAAAAATCTTTCAATTTCAACTTATGGTTAATCATGAGCAATATCAATTCCAATGAAGGATCCACTGGGAAACGAATACTCAACTAGATCTAGCTTAGAAATTAGTCAATTTATTAATATCGGTATATTAATTTTTGTGTTTCTCGTCATGTAGTTAACCGTCTGCAATTTTATATATAAAAGCTATAAATAATATTACTAAAATTAGACAAAAACCAAACATGCATTTGGAATATAGGTTTTAGAGAATTATAAAGAAATGATCCCGGGTAAATCCGTTTAATTCTCCGGGCGTTTAGAAAAAAAAAATTCTTAACCTTTTGTAAGCAGGAGTCGCTTGCATCTTCAGAGGTGATTCGCTCTAAAGCCGATGGTTGATAAATCAGTCCACTGTACGTTTTTGAGCGAAGCACCTGTAAGAATGGTGACTCCATTTTACCCCTCGTGCTTGCAAAACGTCCGGAACAAATTGCTTTCTACAACGGCCTGAAAGATTAAAAAAACTGACATGTTTCAAGCAATAGCTCCGAAACCTTAAGTCTTTGAGCAAACATGAAGGGTGTTTCTTAATAACATTACCCGCAAAATACCTAATCCAATATAGCCAAAAATATCAAAATTCTGGAT
This sequence comes from Dendroctonus ponderosae, assembly GCF_020466585.1. NCBI lineage: Eukaryota > Metazoa > Arthropoda > Insecta > Coleoptera > Curculionidae > Dendroctonus > Dendroctonus ponderosae. The sequence continues at coordinate 19,171 of NW_026018450.1, read as the reverse complement.
AATCTAATAGGAAAAGAACAAGATGGATTATGAAATTACCAGCGGATATATCAACACCTAATATATCTGACAGGGTGGTGTTTTTCGCTTGTAGGGGCAATATTCCCACTAGGCTTAGGACCGAATCGATAACATATTTCAGTGTGGGCTGTCATCGAGATTCTTTTTTGTTTCGATGTGTTCAAAGGTGCAGATGTAATTAATGTTCGACGATATAAAAGGCATATGAACGATGATCCCGTATTATGAGAGGTAGAAACAGTGGTAAAAATTAATTTATTTGCCGCCGGCTTCGGTATCAAAGGGTCACGTATTATTCGGGCTATTTTGATAGGGACTAATTGAGATTTTGATCGGGAATAGCAACACGAGTTTTCGTTTCTCTGGATAAATTCCGATTAGCTGCTAGTTTGATTTTTAGAGAACCATGGTCTATTTGAACAGGACATGACTGAAATAGTGTTTAATACTGATTTGCCAATGTTGCCAATAAATGAATTTATGTCAAAATTCAAAGAAAATCTAAACTTTGTTATGAAGTGACTCTCTAAGTTGAGCGGTCAAGAACAATGAAATGAGGATGTGCCTTTTAAAAAAAAAATCTTTAATAATTAAATCTCGTAGGCAATACATACATACAGGCAATATGCGAAGAGAACGCTTAACACTAAAATAAATTTTGGGAAATGGTATAAATTATTTCGCTTCAGTGCCCGTCAACTGGATCGTAATGTGTACGTTTATTAAAATTACAATCGCTAGTAATAATTGCAAGATCATGCAAAAATAGTATTTATTCCAAAGCAAAAACTCGTCATCTATTAGTTACAAAGTCATAAGAGCACTAATCCTTGCTTTCTTTGCTACCATCTTGAGTGGAGAATGGCGATCGCACAGTAATGAATTTGCTAAGTAAGCTTCTAGTAAAGCATAAAATTTAAATAAACTGAACATAAATACGCATCATTTCCAATAGATTACTGTGCCCAAATAAATGAACAAGTAAAACAACACTAATCAACACTGAATTGGGCACGTGTTGCAATTGTTGTTTCAAAACTCGCAAAAATCACTTAAAACCACACAAAGTTTTCAGCTTTCCAGCTGACTACCAAAAAACAAATTTATCGACATTAAAGTTTATACGATTAAAATTCTAACAGGAAAACAGAATTAAAATTTAGTTTCAGTTGGTCTAAAACCTAATTAAACACCAAAGGAAAGCTTTATATGAAATTTAATTGATTAGGCAGTAATTATTTCATTGGGATCCAATCGCCAACAACGAACCTTCAAAGTAAATATTTCAATTCACATAACTGCATAGATTTATAAAACAAAAGATTGCTGAGCACAATTATTTGCAATAAAAATTGCATTCACAGCCGTTCTATTAGAAATTTGCGTCAAAATAGGGAACACAGTTTACAGATTTTTAGAAAAATTGTTAACATCTTTGGCAAAAATATTTGAAATAATATACGCAGTTAAAATTCTCAGTGCATTGAAAAACCCTTTTTATCTCAGCTAAGGCTTGTGATTTACTAAATGTGCCAGCAGAATCCAATAAATTACACATGATAATTGCGACTACGTTTTTATCAGGTCCCCATACATAATTAATACAACCGGAAACTCCCAGAGATGAGTTTTCTTCGGCCCCCCCTGCCGTAGAAACTTCCGCAACAAAAACCAATTTCGCTCGACTGAAGAGGGGCAAAGTAATGGTTTCGCAATAAAATCGTATCTGGGCCTTCTATCACTAGATGCCGACCTTTTCATAGGACATGACGCATCCCCCTATAAAACATATTTACTTGTCAACTTTTATCACTGGCCTATTTGCTGCCTAAATTTCATTTATAATGGAAACTATAAATATTGTTTCGCTAAAAGTCGGTTTTACTTAGGGGAGATAGCCAAACCAGGATCTTAATGGGATGATATATTACTGATGTGCTTAGTATGGGGGTTGGTAGATGATGTCTTAACACATTGTCACATTTTATATCCATGCTGGCCAAATAATGCAGTTATTCGCTTTTATTGTTCTAATATATGACTTCTTTCTGTGCTTCTCAGCAATTATTTTCTAATCTAATTTTGAGCGGCGCTTCAAACTTTTCGGGTAAAAATAATCCTCTTCTTCAAAATCAAGGTTTTTAATTTTAAATCTTGCTAAAATCTGTTTCGAAATATGTTATGTTTAGAAATTAAAGCTCCTAGTTTGAATGTAAATCGGCGCAGACATATTTTAAAATATTATAAAACAAAATTTTCAAACGTTCTTTGTAAATTACATATGTTGAATCACATGTAAAACAAATATGTGGAAAAAACAGAAACATCGGATTCTGTACTATCGCAAAAAAATAGTTTTCACTCTTCTTTTGTTGGTAAACAAAACAGAACTTTCAGTGAGGTGAATAACAGTAGTGTCCAATTGGTTTAATTAAAGAACATTTGTTGGAGCCCCCCTGTATACACATCAGCTATTTTTGCAGTTGAAACGATTTTTTTATCATCTAAGTTATCTCGTCTGATTTCTTTACTATTTACTACCAAATATACTTTAAGGAAATATAAAAGTTTGTTCAGTGACTCTTAGAGTGTCGACAATTTTCAGTAAAATTTTGTATTTTTATTTGTTGGTTTCTTATTATATACATAGTTAAATTGACTTTTAAATTTTTGACGTAAATTACTTGAAACGTTTTCACATCTTCCCTTAAACTGAACAGAAATCAATCAAAAATTAACATCTTCAGTTCATTTTGGTCAATTTTTTGACCATTTTTTTCATGTTTTTGTTCATAATTTTTCTTCATTTTGGTCAATTTTTGGCGAAGTTCAACGTTCAAAACACATCCCTTAAAATGTTTATGAGGCATATTGTTTCCTAATGTCTGATTTTAATTTTTATAACCACTTATTAACTACGAACTGCAGCCAGTTGAAAACTTCAAAGTTATTTTTTTTCTTATGTATCAAAGCCAGCAGATGTTACAATGAAGAAAGGAAAAAACACTTCTTTCTAAAAAATGAAAGTCAGATATTACTGCCGCCGTTCATAAATATGCCGAGCTTGTTCCCGATTATACTGTCTATATACAAACGGATTTGCTAGTGCTTTTAAAATAACTCTAAAAATTTACTCAATACTAAATTGGGTAATAGTGTTTTCTCAATTTAGATTGTTGAATTTTTAGTTGCTTTTCCAGTTGACTGCAGACAAATTATTTAAGCCCATTTGAAACATGCAGTCAATAAATGTTCTTTCATTTGAAACTGCTTTTTGTTTTCACTTGAACTCGAATGACTCGATTCAGCAAAAATTCTATTAAATATAGTTAAATAATTATCAAACAGTCATCTGTGGTTTCACGACACTGGAGAAAAAATTACAATTTAAATAAAGCAAAACCGTACAGTTTTAGTCTTGGCAATGCAAAACATCCTCGTAAAATATAAACTAATCAGGACTTTGCATCAAAATCGTACTGCCCACAACTTTCCCGTTTTTCTGCTACCAATTTTAAATCCGCCTCTCATCTATCTAATTGTAACAATTTCAGTAAATAAGCCACGAGTTGTTTTTATGCGATATACGTGAAGTGTAGGCGACCAACAAAGGCCTTATTGCTTTGTTTCGTTTTAGAGTTTTTTTTTCGGTTATTTAGTATCGAGGATTCGAGCAAGAAATTTATACGTTTGGAATTGTTTCATTAATTCATTTATTGAAGATCAAAAGCGATTTAATGTCTAGTCTCATGGAAACAGCGAGGAAAAATGAGCGTGGTTGTTCTCGGGGTTTAAGCCGACATAATAAGTACAATGTTTCCATATTCTGCTCATTAATCCCGATAAATTAATTGCAATTCCTTGACCCAAAATAGTCGTTGTAAACCGCTCTAGTGGCAGTTGATTATCAACAGCCTTACCAGTGATAGGACTTAAACCTTCACTTTGTGCAATGCAGGTTTAACTAAAGCACATTCATTGATAAAAAGTATTCTCTAGACGTAACAACTCTTTGAACAATGTCTTAAATTAATGGTAACAGCGACATCCATTTAGAATGAGTCACTGCCATTGAGACACTCTTAACGGATGGTCGGTATCATCATTCCCTTTATGGGCAGCCCAAATTTCGTACGAATGGCTGATTTCACCCAGACGTTTCCAAATTATTTTTAAACTTAAGTGATGAAAGTTTTAATTCAATTTGTTCTGTGTTCGGGTAAGCACTCAAGAAAAAGCACTGGTTCATTACCATTTTTAATTATTCACATATTAAGCGCTATTGTTTAGGTTTTTCATGCATTTTATCACACTTGAACTTGCCACCGCGCTTTCACAAAACAATGCCAGCACTTCTTTGATACCATTAATAACTAAAGAGTTAATTGAAAATGGCTCGCCGAAGTTTATTTGCTATTTAAGTGCGGATGGGTCTTAACAATTTGATGATCGTATTAAACCTATCTAAGATTTGTATTTAACGAAACCGCCGACATCTCACGGAGAACAAAAAAAATAAGATGCTAGATAATAGCTCTCAAGTCAGGCTTTAAATTACGTTAAACCACTTTAGGAGGTTAAGCAAGAAAGGGAAAAGCTACGGCTGGGCTCTGTTGAAATCTATATAGATATTTCTACCTATTACCTGTGCTATTACGGTCGGAGCCTTATGGATCTCGAGTGTGGGAGTGATAATTTTAATCTATAAAACTAATATTTGATCATCAAGCTAAGTGCATAATAAAACTAACTATAAATGTATTAAAAAATAAAACGCATATTTTTAACTGAGATAAGATTTCTATAAAATTCGACGCCTAGTTGCACAACAGTAAAATTTTACGTTAATTTCATATTTAGATTTATTTGCTATAACTTCAAAATGCATATTCGATATACATAATCCAGCCGACAAACTACGGAAACAAAATTCAACATCGCACCGCTTAACCATTTAATTAATTAAAATTTCATATAATTTTAAAACAAAATTATCAAACCACAAAGCCTTTCACGCAATTTTAGTCATAAGTTATTTTCATTATGATGAAAATATTCATTTAAAAACTGGAGTGCTAAACAAATATTTAAATTTTTTCTTCGTTTTATTTATAAACAGGTGATTCGCCTAAAATCAAGAACGAAGAAGAAGAAGATTTATAAAGTAATTCATCTTTTTTAACTGTGATATAAAATATTTCAAAATTCTTTAGTTTCAAATCTCATTCGATCTTTGGACCCGAATGTACATTTACATTTGTAATAAATCGACAAACATTCTCCATGTAATAAAGCCGGCAGTTTTAGATCCACCACGGACTACCCGTAGTTCTCAGAGCTGCAACTTATCCAATACAACATATTGACAGCTATAGGAGGAAGCTTAAGCCGAAAAAATCCAATAAAGCTTCTTTTAACGTGCGAAGGGTCTTTTGAAGTGTAGAAAACCGCAGTATTTATACCTTAGTTGACTTTTAAAATTTAATTTTTGATCCTTGAAACGGCACAAGAAATGGCATTCGGGGAGCGTTAGGTCGATGGGAGTGCATATTTTACGCGAATATCAAGAACATCTGTTAAACAAACTGAAAGCATGTATGTATTAAATTGATTGGCATTGAACAGCCACTAACAGAAGGTGAAATGAGTATTTTGTAAATTTAAAGTTTAAAACACGCGCCTTTTGCTGCGAATTGCGAGAAACTTTACTAGTTTTCAGCTGAAACGCCATAGATCTCAATATAACTAAAATCTCCTTTGTTCCTTCGACTAGATGTTTTTAGAAAAGCCAAATATATGAAACTATATTATGTATGGTATGTACATGCAACTTTTTTTGTTTTATTGGATGATGTCAATAAAGAAACAATCTATAAGCAAGTGGTCCAATATACAGCAAAATTCCATTTCAGTTTAGCAATAAAATATCTACAAAAACTGACAGAAAGTGGCCAAAAACGATTGAACTCGCCTTTTTATTGCCAAATTGATCGTGCCCCAGAATACGGATCAAATGAGATGTAAAAAGTGTATACACATTAGTAAATATCGATGTTTGAAAACAATTTAATCTATTTTGACCATAAAAAGCCTTTTGTCACCAGATTTAGGATGTTATTTCTGTTAAAACAAGACTAGAATTAAAGTTTCTATATGCAAGCATTTCGCCATCGACTTATAGGTGCCGTATAACGACATAGAAAGAACGACGATTATGAGCTATTTACCTACACCGATTTTCATAATTGTGGCTTAGATGGTAAGATTTATAGATACTAAATGTAAGTCTAATCGAAGTCTCCTTCAAAACAACAGGACTCTTTCGAGAGTCATCTTTCTTGATAATTGATGAATTTTATATTTCCGAGCATATAAATTGCATTAAAATTGGATATTTTCTTAGGAATAGATAGTTGTAGGACAGTAAGAGATAAATCAGCTGTAAAACTTATCCTAATGTAACTATGTATTAATTTAACAATTTTTTTACTTTGTCTTAGATTTATTTTTGTTAACTGCTGGTTTTGTTGCGATATACTCTTTTTTACTTTTACTTTACCTTCAAACTTATTTACCAATTAAAATTGAGCTTGCCTGAAAGATTGAAATAAATTTGTTGCTCAGTGTATCATCAACGCATTTTCGAGCATCTCAGCACAATTAGAGCGGTAATATAAAGTATATCTCGTTAAAATGTTCAAATTGTCCTCTTTTTTTAAAACATACTGGTAGGGGTAATTATGGCAGAACTTTCCTATACCACTAAGAGCTTTCGCTCTCCATTAAATTTTGACAAAGTACGCTTTTGCCATTGTTAAAACTTTTGTTGCAAGTTAAAGGACCCGATATAATAATGGAAAACCGCTAGTTGGAAATACGAGATGCAGAAAAGCCAGTTCATTAAAAGGATGTATTGCAGACGTGAAATCCGCCATATAGTTAGTTAGTTTGGTAGAACCGAAATGACGGTGCGCCGCCAAGCATTTTATTTTATCCTCAAGTATCACGAAAACGCATTGCAAATAGTCAAAGATGAGTTGAAACGAAGCTTTTCATTAGTGAATGTGCAAAGTTTTGCAAATTTACGAACCATTTTAATAGAGACTGTGACTTACCAGAGTTTCAGTCATCTGCTTTTATCCACTTGGCAGCAGCATCCCAAGTCTCCTGAAATAAATAAATTAATATATATGAATGATCAATGTTTAGATTAGTTGGCGATTAATTATTGCATATACCGCAATTATGCTCTATATGGAGCAGCAAAGTGACAACTCATCTTCACGGTTCAACTCGGTAATTATTAATACATATGCCTAGAAGTTGACCAGCAAATCCCACTGAAGGAAATTTATGTAATTCCATACAAACCCCCTTGGATAACTTTCAAATCGTATGCTCTAATTAGAATTTTATCCAAGTATTCACCTTTAATAGTAAGGTAAGTCTCGCCATGCTTGACATAAAAAGGCAAGTCGATTCGAAGCAAACTAATTGTTCACCTGTCTCAGGGCGAACAATGAGCTTCCGTTCACAAGCAGGCACCCTCCCCGCGGACCCGATCTGACCCCAGGGCAGAGGTTACTTTCGTTACACTTGCCTGAATACAGTGTGAAAATGAAGCCAGTCTCACGATTGTGAGTCTTTCCACAATAAGAACTATTATAGATGAATATGTTTATGTATGAGTCATTAAGGTACTACCGGAAGGATGTATGAGAAAACAAAGTACGCACGACTTTTCCAACAACGAAAAAAAAGCTGATGCACTATCGACGATGATTCATATGGTTTCTTGTCTCCATTGAGAATTAAGTGAAAGAACAGTGGGCGTAGTTTTGTACAGAGCTTTGTTAACTTTTATTCCTAGAAATACGTCTAAGAGGGTGAAAATATTTATTTGATGGTGCAAACGAGTGTTCTATCCGGTAGGATCCAAGGGATTAATGCTGTAAATTGTAGATTTGCTTGAGCTGGATTTTGAAAGACTCACCATTATTATGGAAGCATGGTAAATGCTTATTTCCATTTAAAATATACAAGCAGTCAAAATCGAGTCAAAAATGATTGCCTAATCACGATCCCAATTCTTGCATCTATTGCGCAGAGCAAAAGTGAAATATTCAGATTTATTTCTAATTGGAGAACTTTACTTATACTCTTGACTTCGGCTTCACTCAGCTCCTGAGTGAGAATCGACTTATACGGATTTATTTTGATTTGTTTCAGACACGGACTTGCAAGGGCATAGGTTAATTTTATTCAACTTTAACACTTACAAATTTGTAATCAGCTCTAACAGCTATGAGTTTATGTTAACCAAATAGGAGGAAAATACCGATATTTGAATAAATAAATATTGGCAATATGTCACGTTTTCGGGAATCTAATTGATTTTTTGACTTACTTAGCTGATAACGGGAAAACCTATAATTATTTATCTTTCTTTATGGAATTGCGATGCTTTTCATATTCTCACGTTAACTTGGTAAATAAAAAATAAATAAATTTGAGAGAGAGTATTTAATGATGCTAGAAAGTAAATAGTTCTACAATTTCTGGTAACGAAGATCTTATTATCCTTATTTACTGGAACAAATTCTCCTTCCTCCTGCATTCCACTGCATATTTTTTTGCGAATCAAATAACAAACGTGAATGTATTTCGCATAAATAATTGATAAAATTATATGTTCCTTCTACTTTTCTCTTTCTTTTATGTATTCTTCGTTCATAATATCGCTATTAAGTAGTCTTCTAAACCAAATCTTAATGAAATCCCATGGAAATCACTTTCAAACTCCCTCATTTTGTTAACTGAAAAACTAATGTGTAATATATGAAATTTTTATTTTAATATGTCAGCAGCGCAATCAACAGCAATCTAGGCATTTTAAAACGGTCTACATTGTTGATGTGAAGAATGCGCCAAATTTATTGATTGACAAAGTTTCTGAGATTCATTGTGATTATAAACGACAATTATTTGAAAGATGCACTTTGTCTGATTTAATAAGGTGTAAAAGTGGCTCTTTTCTTTGGCTCAAAAGAAGGTCTGACTTAACTTTTATTATGAAAAAACATCGGGCTCTCTTGCTATTTAAACTCGCATGTTCTGATGTAACACTAATATTTAGATGAATAGAATGTTGAGAAACAAAAACTACCAGACGTTTTTATTTGCTGGTTGAAATCAACTGAATTTTAAGTAGATGCACTAATCCTTCATAGATATTTTTGCGTTCTTTTTAAAATTTTGAAGCATTCATAGTTCTTGCACAAAAAATATTTGTTTTCCTGCCTATTAAAAAATGTATACATTAGTTTATTATTTTTAATATCAATAAAACTTAATTTACAACTGTATTATCTCGAAAGGAAACAGATGGATTTGAATTAAACTTGCTGAGGATTTGTTCCTATGTTAGAGCGATATTGTTATAAAACTACCGCGCTCATTCGACATTTTTTTTGTCGTCCGATTTCTGAGAAACGCGATTCATACAAAAAGCTTCCAAAGGACAAGCGGTCTAAAACCATATCGGTCATTTCAATGAGGAAACGCTTGAAAATCAAAATGAAAGAACTCATGAAAGAAGAAAAGGCTTACTACGACAAGTGCAGTTAATGTCTAAAACTGTTAATTTGCAAAGAAGCAGAAACAATATTTTTTCGCTTACAACACTACAAAGAGCACAAAAATATCAAAAGTTAATAAAAAGTCAGTTGATTCTAGCCTGCCCGTTTATGTACCAAGACACTCAATTATTAACCACTCGCCCAAAGCGTGTAAACTCGGTTACTCCATCAAAATACGAGTTTTACAAAAGAACAAATATACAGCGAGTGTCGTTAAAATTCATAGTATAATTCTATCAATATTTCAAGAAACATAATGTTTTTGACTAATTTTGACTTTGAAGTACCAGGTGAGCTGGACAGTTTTTTCTGAATAAAAGTTGGTCCCTATCGTCTCCTTTTGAGTCAAATAATGTTACAGTGTGCTTTTGATCATATATAACTGAAAAGTATCTTCTACCCTAAATGTTCCTGATCACATCATCTCTATCGATTCTGTTTTGTAGTAGTAAAGTCAAATAAACAAAATTTCTAACGGGTCTGATTTCGCCACCTTCAACTTGTTTATATCACCAAAAAGATTTGTGGGAGCAAATGTTTTATTGTAGTTATTAGAGAATTTTTAATCATCACTATTCTTAAATCCAGTTTGATTAATTATATCATATATATGATAATAAATCCAGCCATATTAATACTCATTCCAAAAAAACGCATTTTTTTAGAGGGTAAACGTATTACACTTTCATGTAAATCAATCGAGAAGTCAATTGAGAGTCATACAAAATCTAGAGAGGGCGACTCACGCTATTTTGGAAACATTTCTAACCGAATACGTTTTTGGAACACACAAACACTTATTTTCCAACGCATTTTACTTAAAAAATAGATGGACCTGATACTAGTGGACTAGAGCGGTAGTTTTGAATATATCTAGGTTTAAAAGTGTAATTTAGTAATTTCTCAGCAATGAAATGTTTATTAAAATCAGTGCTTTCAACAAAGTGCCAAAATTACCTCAGTCTTAGAGTGTATGAGAATATTTGTAGGTCTTACAAACCCTAGTAGAAACACGAGACATTTTATCCACATTTCCTAAACGATTAATTAAAATTTGAATACATTTATTGAATTTGTAAGTACTTACACATTAAATGTGGCATTTTATAGTGAAAATGTAAGAATGCTCGTAACAATACACTCATTTTTAATACAAATCGCTATAAGAAATTAAAGTAAAACGGAACTGTTAACACACCGCGTATCTGTGAATTTATTCACTTTTGGCCTCAGAAACTTATAGTAGCATTTATTCTGATTTTCTTCTAAGGACCTTCTAAATGATTTTCTCTGGCTTTGTGAGTGACCCAATTGTTTAATTTAACTATTTGAAACGACGTAAAACTGCAGATTACTTATTGGTATATATTGATGGTATTGATATATGAATCGGATATATTGATATTGATTGATATATTATTGATGGCTTGATAAAACTTTGGATATATAAATATTGCAAAAATATCGAAACGGGTGCCGCAGTTCTGACAACTTTCGTTTTTAAAGTAAATTTTTCTGCGGCTTGATCAGAAACTACCCAAAATTGCCGCCTCCCCAAGAGCCCGTTAGTTCAAGCAATATTTCTGGATCATTTCCATCGGTTCCACCTGAAGACTAACGGTGAATCATAAGCATAGTTACCCAAGCTATGTGTCCTATATGGCGTACAAGATATCAATCAAGGACATTATATCCGGACAACCAGCCGTTATCTGAAGAGAGGAAGCAGTCCGATCGTTCCATCGCTGCTAAATTGCAGTGTAAATGCTTAATTACGTGAGTCAGCTACCGGTATATGGCCGAATTCCTGCTGGTACACCAGTCTTGCTTTCTGTCCCTTCCTATCATCTTTTACGGCTTTAAGTGCAGTTACTTGTTTGATTAAATTTGGCAGGAGTGCGAAAGTTTATCAGCTTTCACACATCGTTATTTATTTTTGGGTCGTATAATTGGAAAAGTTGCCTCCGTTTTCATATTAACTGGGGTCTCCCTTGATAATATCTAGTTAATGGAATGCTGAATTCCGTTGGTTATCTGTGGGTCAGTGTACGTAATTGTTAATTCAGCATTAACATTTAATTGCAAAAATACCGAATTCATCTTTAACAATTCAATATATTTTTCTGATTACTTTTTTACTAGCAAAAATGTAGAAAATATCTAAAATTGTTTGTTTTATTATTAATGCCAGATTGGATTAAACTTTGGGTGCTCAAAAAGCTTGTCGAAGCGTTTAGGAATCATGAAGGCGCCTGATTTATCACCAAAACCGACTTCCAAACTTCACAAACACTTCGCAAACTTGGTTTTCCTATGAATCTTTAAAAATTATACTTTCTAATAAGTCGAGCGAACATTTCAGCTGGAATCTGACGGATCAACTTTTACCGTCCAAGCAAAGAGCAACGATGCTTCATTAACGTATAAATCAAGGATCTTATATAGTTGGTGCAATGTTTTCCAGATAAATAAAAACGTAGAATTTTCAAGTCTTGCAATGCAAAATGATGAAACGCGTGCTGAAACAAAACAGGAACAGCACAGCTAAAATATCTGTTCCAGATTTCGCTAACCAACGTAAAAGAGCTGCATTATCAATAATTCTCTTCAAACTTTCTGGTAACTAGTTTAGGCGGTTTCAGCTTCATGGTATTCAATTAAAATTTTGTTTACGGGGCAAAATTTAGATGCACTGACCACGTGAAATTTACGATTGGATTATGGTTGAAGAAAAAACTGCGAAAATCGAATTTGTAACTAGAAGGATTAATTAATTCGCAGCCAGTGGGAGGAGTGTATTTTCTGCCAATTAAAATAGAGGAATTATAAGGTCTACAATACTTGGCTTTTAATGGAAATTCTGAACTTGACAGCGATCTTTAATAAGAGGAAATTAATGCTCATTTGCATTTTTTGATGAAAACTAATGTTTGCCATTAAATTATATAAGTGTAATAGGTGAATGTTTCAGTTGCGACAAATTATCAGTTCTGCAATAACCTTGCACGAGCTACTTTTGGGTACCAGCAGGAATACCATTATCTAAACCCCAATTGCGCTGGTTGCCACTAATTAATGCTGAATTTTCTGTAATGTCTATCGTAAAGTATTTTCTGGTCAAGAACAATTATTTTACGCCTTTATCTGATCAGAGACTCTAATTGCCCGACATTGTCATTCGCAGAGAATGGCCAACACAATATTTTCTACGTCCAACTAATAAAATACGATCCAACTGAAAATTAAATCGATTGCAGCCGGTATCGGTAAATAAATTAATGTATCCTTCGATAATTATTTTTTTAGGGGTATGTCGCTTTTATTTTAATCGGGTTTTATATTAATAGTGGCACGGAAATTGCGGGGAATTATCTATTGTTTGATCGTTTCCATAACTTTATTGCAGTAATTTATAAATTAATTATTTCAAATATTTGCAGAAACTGTAACGTAGAACGTGATTTCATTTTTAATATATGTATGCATGTATAAAGAACAGCTGCGTTGTACTTTTAGTCGCATGCAAAAAATTCATGGGCATTATATTTGAAGAATAACTCACATCATTAAATGTGTTTACATCTTAACATGTTGCAGGTATACAGGTGGTTCGGAATTAGTGAGAAGTGCAAAAATAGAAAGCATTGGGTTGTTAGAACCGATATTTCTGACATGGATAAGGCGCTACGCCCTATAGGCCTATAAAACTGCTATGTGCAAAAATATGGTTTGCTCGATATTTCACGCATTTGAGTCCTGAAGCAGTTTAGACAACATCAAGATGCAACCAAAATAACACAAAATTACGAGTGATACCTAATTTGGGAGATATTTATGTCTTCAATATATCCGCAAAGTTTGAAGTAGTTGTGATTTTAACACTTTTCAATAATTCTGTTGCATATAAAGTTGTTCAAAATTATTTTGATCGGGTGCGTAGAAACCAATCGCGACGTTTGAAAAAGCGTGCCGAAGTTTTAGAATATAATTTTGAACAATTATTGTAAGTTTTATGGGACCCAAACAATTTAAAATACAATTCTTTAAAACTTCTGTTGTATATAATTACAAATGAAGATGGCTTTTGACAGCCAAGAGATGGCAAAAATTTGTTACACATATTGATTTTGGTTAAATAAAATACCATTAAATGGATTCTAGCAGGTTGGAATGCTGCTTGTAGTTTTCACCGCCAAACAATTTCCTTGAAACTGGGAAAATACATCCTTCAAACCATACACGTTTATTTGAAAAGGGGAACAAAGGTTCCATTCCTAAATTATTCAATTTCATATCGTAGTTACACTTTGCCGCACAAAGAGAATCCTGTCTGCCCCACACAGGTTCAAAAGACTTTTGAACGCGGAACAAAAACTTTGTAACGGAATTGAAAAGTTTACTAAATTATGTATAGGATATTTCGCAATATAAATCAAACTCGCTAGGCATTGAAATTTAAGCAATTCTATTTTTATTGGAAATTGAAAGATATGTAAAGTTTGTGCGGAGTCTGCGGCTGTAGGTAAATCATAATAGTATAAGCTGCATTTCGGAGTTATGGAATTTCAATTACGGAAATATGTTTGAAGGATTTGCCTATTTTTTGAATCGAAATTCGAACGGGAATTCTTAGCAACAAAGTTCCGACAAAATCACGCATGTACTCTAATCAGTTGGATGATGGAATTTAAATAACCATTTGTAATGCGACATATTTTCTCACAGTCTGAATAAATTAGAATAATTTTTTAAATTTGGCTTCCACTTTAGGTATGCCAATTCGGGTTTAATGCTTTTAACCGTCTAACTTCCAAACGTAACGGTGCTATTAGCATAAATGCAATTCACTGAATGTCAGCGTCATTTCCAGCATTGAAAATGATCTCATTACTCGATGCTTTATTGTCCCATTCCAAAAAAATAATTAGTAAATTACTTACGATGGAAAGCAATTCTCAGAAGTTTTTATGCTCTATTCTTCCAATTAAACCGAACAAAGGTTCCTGATAGGACTTTTCTTTTAATAAATGAGGTACCTCATTAACCTCTGTCGCGCTCGTGTAGTTCCAGTCAAAAATTTAATATTCAGACTTTATGGCTCAATTTGGTCTATTCTGTAAGAGAGTATAATTTCTGACCTTTCACAATGGAAACATATTTTTTAACTTACACTTTTACTGATAGTGCATAACTGTGGACATTTCCCATTTAATATTTTTAATTTTATTTTTCTATACAATTTATAAAAGAGTTGTACAATTGAAGTGCCATAGTTTTTTAACAGAATATTGGTTGCAATCAAAGCAGGAAGAGAAAAAAGCAACAGTAGCGTTACATTTTCAGCAGGGTTTCAAAGACAGGCAGAAATACATGTGTAGAGTGAGAAATGACCAAAACTTAATTAGTCATTTTACAATTTCCACAGTCCTAATATTTACTGATTTGTAATTCGTTACAAACTTTTAAAACAACACATGTTTACATAGGTAAAACACATTCTAAGTTGCCTCAAAAATGTTTTTAATATCGCGTAATGCAGATTCCGTCATTTTTATAAATCCTGTTTCTGTCATGTTTTTACTTAATGAAACGTTATTGATATTCCGAAAGCCGTTTTTTTTGTCTCTGTATATCGCTTAATGCTGTTAAGTAGGTATTTATCGGAAGAATTAGGCAAATTAGCTCTGTTGCTTCATTTACTGCAGAATTCCTCGCTCAGCTCACATAGTAAGTGAACGTTGTATGAAGTAAACAAATTGCTAAACGTGGAATTATGTGTTGCATGTAACATGTAACAAAAACAGTCTATTAGATGCTATCAACATCAGTTTATTTTTCAAAAACTTAATCTATAAGTTTACGCGCTGTGGTTGGTGTTACTTCCAAGGTAAAAACGGGAAATATTTGGAAACTTTTAGAGAAGATCCTCGGACAGACAATCAAAGAAAAAAAATTAGTCTTTCTATAACTGAAAGCGCATATTTAGATAATGAAATTTTGTTTGCGGGGTGTCTGATGAGTGACACAGTGCCATAAATGTTTTATATGTAAACTCAATTTTAAATTTCTCTATAAATTATAAATTCTTCTCATCATGACAACCATAATAAAACAAATTATGTAAAATTTTATACTTTGAAAATGGTTCAATTCAGTTCAATAGATTTTTGAGCTGAAACCATAATTTATGTGTGAACATGTTCAACTACTTTTTGAGTCCAAAAAAATTAAACTATAAAGGAACGTCAGGACAAATAATTCTCAAGCATTTATGGTAAAATGATGATCTTTTGTTTGTTGGTTCTTTTTTGTAATTTCTTGTGTTTTGCTACCTGTTTTCATCAATATAAACAAAGTATGATAGGAAAAAAAATTTCAAATTCACATTGTCTCCGCACAAAAAGAGACTCGTTGGTCAAAGTAATCTTCCAGTGATAATTATTTCAGTTGATATATGAATTATTCATATGCCAACTGAACTTTGTAAGGTGATATTTGAACAGTTTCTGTATTTCTAATATTGATCTTGATCATAAAATTCGATACTCAACTGTTATTCTTCGGTCTACAAATCATAACTATAAAATTTGTAAAATGAAAAAATGTATTGTAGATTTGTTTATGATTTGAATTAATGTGAATCATTGAATTAAATTCAATTTCGTTTCGTGCATGGCACAATATCTTCTTAAAAAGCTCACTGCTACACTTAAAATACATTCGTTCCTTTCATTGTGAACGCCCTGTATATATACAATCAGCTTCAGTCGTTTAAAATGTGAAACCACACAACAAAGCATGGAACAAAAGTAAGAAATATATTTTCAAATTACTCAACTTTTATACGGGAATTAGGAATTGTATACCTAATTATTACTACTTATGTTTTTAGAATGCATATACCATCTAACCGTTGCTCGTTGTTCTTAAATAATGGGTGATGATTTTGAGAAACAAAACTTTTTTTACATGTTCAATGTTATTATGTAAATCCATACAAGCTTTTATCTGCCATTCCATAAAAAGTTTCATACCTTATCACACGATTCATAAATACTCATATAGAGATACTTTCTAAAGGGTTTTATGAAGGCTGTAAAGTTAATGTTTGTCAGTTTAATATTTTGGCACGGAATATATCTTCGCGAATAAACTTTATCAGATAAACTGGTCATAAATGTTTTATACCACCAACCATTAGTGGACCTTGTTTGTTTTAGTTCTATGGCAAATTGGTGTCATATAATAGTTCGTGTTTATGGAGCAACATTTCCCAGACAAAGACAAAACTACAAGCAAAGGCGTATCGTGCAATTAGGCTTTGCCAACCATATTGTACAAACTGTTTAAGATTCGCTGGAAAACTGCAATTAATGAGCAAATGGAAAATATCCACTAAGAAAATGATGATGCTTAGGCTTATTTAAAAAAACACAATGAAACAACATTGGCTGCAAAAATGTGAAAATATAAACAAATCAATTGAATTTATTTGAAGATGGAAGTTTCACGAGTATTTTACTGAAGTCATTAAATAAAATACACCAAAGAAGTTTTAAATTTATTTATCGCGACTCGTCTGCTAATTCTCAACTCTGCGTTAATTAACGAAATTTGCTGAAAATAACGCTATGGTTTAGGAGGAAAGTCTTTGAGAAATTAAAATGGCAAAGCGGTAAGCACATATTTTGATCATGCAATTAACTGTTAAGTCATTCGGTTCATAAATAATAAATTGAGCAAAATACGTCCGTTTCGTGCAAAGACCTATAAAACCGTTTTATGCCGTCATTAAAATCAACGTGCCTAGAAAAACCACCAAAGTAGTAAAAAATACAACCAACGTTAATTCCTGGTACTTTAGAGTCTTTTATAAACAACCTAGAGAGCCGTATATAAAGTAGTCTTTGCTTTTCCAGAGACGCCTCATTTATAAAAGGAAGAACTCAAGGAAGTTTAATGGACATTTTAATTGTATTTGAGGCTGCTTATTTCTTATGCGAGTTGGGGTTCAAAATTGTTTCTTTTGAATTAACGCCGGCCTAAATGTTGTATGCATAATTCGAAGAAGTTTTGCAAGAAACATTATATGAATAATCGGAATAATCCCCGAAACTAGATTTTGCATGCTCCTAAATAAGAGAGCCCTTTAATTGTTTAAACGTAATTGGGTTTGGTACCAACTTTCTTGAATTCCACACTTTCTAATCGTTTTGTGATTTATCTTTTCCGGATCTCTGTTTTAAATTACCAAACATTTTCCTTTTACTTATTACTTCGCGCTCGGATTTCCTTCAACCGAATACCACGATAAAACGTCCTCAGCGGTTTGCGACATCTGAAAAATAACGAATGTTTTTACGATTACCCAAATTTATGAATAATCCGTCTGATAATCTCCCTCAACTGCTCGAGAACTCGGGAATAAATTCGGAATGCCTGCCAGCCCTTTGGGGAAGTGAAAGCCGTTATTTTGTCATTTTTCTTGATCGTCTTACAGTGGTTCGAATATGGCTGCGAAAATGAAAACTAAGCAAAACGCTGGGCTTTTAGATTGAACTTCCTGATTAATGTAAAGACAGTAAAAAAACCGTTTCAAGGCTGAAGCTTTAACGCGAAAGAGATAATTCGTTAGATGATTTATGATGATGATTGATCTGGAAAATATTTCAGTTTTTTGAAATGGCGTCACGAATTTTACCATAGCCGAACTGTGATTTTTTAAGAATCCTTTTAGTTTATCGAGGGCATGGCGATCTTTGTTTGATGGATGATAGATAATCGTTCTGTAAAATATATGTTTATTATATACTTATGTGGATATGATTTAATAAACTTTTGATTGACAAGCTAGATAATTTTAGCAGTTTTATAATAACTGAACTGAGAATAAATAAGAATTTGGGATTTCGATCGGTCTCTCAGATACGTTTTCGTTTCCTGATACATTTTTGAACAATATTATACAATTTACAAAACCTGCAGGGTAGCGACGAATCACATGTAGGTTTAACGAAGAAGTGGATTTTGGAAAAAAATAAAAACTAATGTTTCGAGCAAAGTGATAGAAAAATAGCCACCCTGTTTGGTAGAGACTGTCTGAGTCCTAATTGTTATCATATCATGTTGAGTTCGGAAGCAATTTTCATAATTGTGAGTAATCTCAAGATCAAGTAGAAACCAAACATCAACCCGCCCAATAATATGAAACGCCCATGATTAGAAGAAATATAAATTTTCATCAATATTAGCTGCAAAATATTTATCGAGCTGAACTTCCAAATCATAGTTAAGTAAATTCGTAAAAACCACATTTATCTTAATTCAGCAACATACGAGTTGTATGCATGGATGTTCCTGAAGTAGTAAAAAAAATATTAACTGTTTTTCGATCTAGTTCCGTTGCAATGACTGAGCAGATAAAAGGATTCAGGTTTCTATTCCAGTAGGATATAAAATATACAGAGCCCTTCTCAACATGATTTGTTTCTGAACTACAACGTTTATGAAGG
>NW_026018449.1:0-29015 GCF_020466585.1 Dendroctonus ponderosae | reverse complement strand
TCTCGTTAAAGAATGTTAAATGTTGCAAATAAAAAATATATTTTACATTCAAAAGGAAATTAAATTAAATTTTACCTATTCCTGATCTATTTATAAATTATTAGCCTAAACAAGAATATTAGAAAGATAAAATAAAATTATTATTATTAATTTATGAAGTTATCACTTCTGTCGAGCGTCCCGTGACACACACCATTTTTTAGAAGAATTGACGTGCCGGCACCTAAGAAGAAAAAGATGATACTGAATGAAATGAAATTTTGTTGCCTGCTTTCAATATCTAACATGTTCGTATCATAATTTCTACAGTTTTAAAGATACTTTTTTATATGTTCGTCGATAGTCGAGAGATTCTCCAATCGAAAATGGAGTTTCTAGATTGTTTCGACGCACATAAACCTGAATTGCTCCTGATATCCTACTTGATAGTCCTTGATTAATGCCTGGTCTCTCAACACCCATAAATAGGTTAGCTAAAGTTTTCGACTCGATAATATACCGATAAACATCCTATTGAGCTTCTCAGCGCCTATCTATAGCTTATTGCGCCCACAGGTTAATAAAAAGATAGTAATCGGGAAACGATCATTAATCCTATAATTTCTGGAAAACGTGTCAGAGGAAACTTTTGTATGGAAGCTTTGTGATGGAGATTTCAAAACATGAAATTATAAGAATGGGTCAAACACTTTTTGAACAAAATTGTCAAATTTGCAGGATTTAAATTTAACGAAGCTAGTTTTAAAATTGTTTTGGTGGGTATTTCGCCTCAAACTTGTGATTCTTTTAAAAAGCAGAATTTTCCAACAAATGTTATTATTTAAATTATATCTATTTATATTTTCATGCTAATAAAAAATGAAAATGTTGTGTTTAAAAGGAAATTTCATTTTAAAAAATCAGGCGAAAGTTCAGGGCAAAATGTCTAACAAAATGTTATTGAAAACATGAATCGCTGTCGAATCATGTTTAATATGATCAAATCATGAATGAATCGTGTTTAATATGTTATACATAATACATGGAATTTTTCGCAATTTTCTTCTTTCTTCTGTGGGCTGATTTCAAATAAAAGCTAACAATATAACTTTTTTGCCATATTTGAACCAGTCATTAGGTGACGATACATTTTCGATCCGTGACAGTTTTTATTTTTATTTATTAGTTAAAAGCTGCCCAATGAAAATAAATTATCCCATAATACTGATAAGTCTTCATTTTATCATTAAAGTCACGAAATAACGAGGAAAATTCTCCTATTTTTCTCCTGTTATATTCTACTTTATTTATTGAAATTAATTTATTACCAGATTTGAAATTACTTCCGGGATTCTTTGATTTCAACAAAAATACCACTGGAACTTGTTGAATTAACTTAAATTTACGTAAATTCAGATAAAATAGTGGAACAAGTAAGCGATCTAGAGCTAATTTTTTACATTTTAAAGAATTTATCAATTTTACTAGATAAGGCAAATACTACGTTGTCTTATTTATTTTTGCATACAGTATGCAGAACTTCACACATTATGTAAGAAAGTTTCGAAGCAGGTGATTTAAAATTGGCGTCGCTTTTTTCAAGGGATTATTGGCGCTTATTTCGAGAGCGAAACGAAAAATATATACAAAAAATGTTTTAGTAATTTTTTTTCACTTATTAACGAAGATTGAATTTCAGTTTATAAACGAACGCGTAAATGAGATAATCTAAACTAATATTTGGACTTCTACTTTTTTGGATTTTTGGGTTTTTAGGCCGTGTTTTTAAAACGCTCGGCATTCTTCACAACGGCTCCAGAAAAATGAAGCAAATTTTCAATCACTCTATATTAAGTATAATTGAAAATATGAGAAAAGTAATTTAAAACGCATTTTCTGATTTAGAAAGTACCTACTTAACTTAAAGAACTTGTAATACTTGCATAAGAAATCATGTATGGTTTGGTAGGGCCCAAAAAAGTCCGTTGAGGGGTAATTGTGGCTAATGCGAAAAATATTGCATCTAACTATTTATATTTATAGTTAATAAAATGTATATTAACTCTGTCATGATTGAGTTAGATACTTTTAGAAAAACATGTAAAGATACACTTTGCGGTTAGTTTTATAATTTTTAAGAGAAGCCATTCAAAAGCACTCTTTAAAGAACGCAGTGGTGAAAATTTCCTCACATCTCTGGAGTAACTGCGTTAGGGACAATCAGTTGTGTAAAAGTATAGAAAGTTTAAAGTTGTTAAACGGAGTTTTACATAAAACTGCGTGGTCCAATGACAAATACAGTCCACAAGGAGCAATACGAGCATGTTATCACTACCTGTCGCCTAATTAGGCGACCTCTTACTTAATAACTTGCAAGTCTCCCAATGGACAACTGAACTGGTGAAATGTTCGCAGGTCCGTTACATATTAACTCTAAAACCTCCAGCGGGTCTAATTTGGGTAAACACTGCAGAAGTAAAGACCAATAAAACTCGCCTTTCGTGGTCATTCTCACCTGCCCAGTTGTTGCAATTAATCTTGGCTAATTGCTTCTAATGTGGACGAAAGTAACATCATTACAAAAATACATATTTTTTTAATTTTCACTTATAACTACCGAATTACTTCCACATGAAGGGCTATTTTATTGAATTTAAATATAGAGAAGTTTTAATTGTCGAATTATTTCTAAACGGGGGCGACAAACCATCCCAAAATTCTCCCTTGTATTTTCTAATATACAGGGTGTAGCATTTACTAGATTCACGATATACAGGGTGCACCGATTTGCATTGTACACGATTCAAGATTCTTGTGCTAAGTAACGTTCAGGCATAGCTACTAGCTTTTGATTAACACCATGAAAAATAATATTATATCTTGAATTGCAGGTTACCAGTGCCTTGGCTGCTATTTGGCATAATCTACCGCGAACCTGTGGAAGTGAATTCAACGGGAATGGTTTGCTCTATCACCATTCTGTTCATGATGCTGCTCTTCGTGATTATGTCCATCGCCATGTTCAGGTGGCGAATGAATAAAGTACGTTTGCAGAGTTTTGAAAAATATTCCTATTTTTGCATAATATACTATGTACACAGCTAAATAATCCCCAAACTCCCATCAATATATAATTTTTCCAAATGTATCCTAAGGCTGATTACACGCCAAAAAACTTGTACAGACGATACTCCTCTAATTACACATGGTTTGCACATGCATTACACTAAATTAAAATATCTAGTACACTTAAGTATTCGCTGGTTCTACAAACGCGGACTGACACCAAATGCAGCAACAATCCAATAATAAAGGGATTTCCAATAAGTATTTGTTTTTAAAATTAAATAAAACACAAAATATTTAAGATAACTAAATGATAATTTATTTTATTTTATTTTGAACTACAAGTTACTATGTATGAGCTGAATTACGCATTGTTCAAATCTGCACCTCAGCTTCGACTACAGGAGCGAATTCGTTGACTGTTTTATTATCTCTCTGATTTATTCTCCAATCAATCGGCTCTAATTTCAGCAATGCAGCGTTTAATATTTAAGCTCACCCCGTCAAGAGTTCGAGGTTTGTTCCCATAGAGCAACTTTAAATACCTCCACAAAAAGATAGCTTGTGGAAGTTGCAACTTCCTGGAGGCCAATTAACGGTTGATTTCTGGAGATTATTGATTCACCAAACTGTTCTTCGGATTATGTGTTAGTGGAATCAGCTCTATCGGGTTGAAACCACAAGTTTTCCAATTCAATTTCTTCCAATTGCGGTCATAAAGTCCTTTTACATCGATGGCTAGCGATCACCATTCACAGTAGCCGAAATACCGGCGTCGTTTTGAAAAAATATATTCCAAACCACACCAAGAAGCAACTTTTTCTGGATGCGAATGCTTCTCATGAATCGCTTGTGGATTATTTTCACACCAAGAACGAGAATTTGCTTTATTTAAAGAATCATGTGTAACCACGCTAAGACGATCATTCTCAACGATTCGACGAATAGCAAGCCCAGAAGAATTATTATGTCGCACATAAATTTCACGAAGCGAACGTTAAGTTTTAGTAAATCAGCGAGTATTTTGATAAAACGTTTTGATACTTTTCAAGCACTCTAAAAGCGTGTGATTCACCATGATGAAATGGCATAATTTACTGAAGACAAATGTATTCGCATGAGAGTTCCACTATTTCAAATATGGATCCAATAACATTTAAAAAATATATCATTCCTATTGGAAATTTAACCCCATTATGCACACCCAATATACAATCAACCATTTCCAAATCTGCAAACACAGCAGTGCTTGTCAGCAAGTTAAATTTTACAGAACATGTACACAAAATTATAAATATAAAAAACCAAAGCGTGAGGACGAGGACTAAACATTTACAAATCAATTTGTATCGCAATAGTGGGCTTTAATAATAGTGGCTTGGAAACCTGTCTAGAGCACCACACTAATGGATAGATTAGGCTATGACAAATAAAATAGTTTTTATTTATTTATAGATTATGTGCATTACATATTCTCCATGTGCATTAACTATAGTAGATATTTCCGTTCCTTATTTTAAGCTATTATTGTGACAAATAAAGATTTTTGCTACTGGTATCATTTAATACATGCATACATATTATGTTCTAGGGTCTAGGATTCACAATGTTTCTTCTCTACGTTGCGTTTGTGGCCGTCTCGCTCATGTTCGAGTACAAATTCATCGCGTGTCCGTTCTAATGGCCAGTATCGTTCAACATTGGACAACATATTCGTAGCTAATTATAGTGGGTAAACTGGTTTTTCACAGACCAAGAAAGTTTTCAACTTATCTCTAATGCTATTATGTATATTATTAGTTCATATATTAGTTTCCAGTAGCTAAGAAACGACAACTTTATATTAGAAATTTTGTAATTCATTCCTGCCTTACTATTGACACAGGAGATAACTTTAATCCACTAGCAAAGCCTGATGGTAATCCATAAATGACCATCTATGATGAATAAAAAAGTGACAGCTTTTTAATCAATACCAAAGGCAAACATATCCAGGACAACTGATTGCTGTCGACAAAAAATAACAAAAATCTAATAAAGTATTGCTTGCAATAAGAAAGAATGGTTTTCATAATAAGGTCTACCATTCTGGTCTTCCCATTTCGAGATCATAAGATAATGGTAAATTCGATAATTTTAATTTTAGGCCTCCATTGAATGTTCATTGTTGGGATTGTATTGATGAACTAGAATTAGATCTCAGTGCGATTTAGATGCAACTCGATTTAGATTTAACAATCAGGATGGCACTTCACGTTTCATGCAAAAACATCTAAAATATCTGCAAAATCTACCCATAAAACATTTCTTTTTTGTTAATTTACGTATTGTTAACTTGAGTAGCGATTGAAAGCGATTTCAACCTTGTTTAAAAAAACGGATTCAAATGGATGTTATTAATAATTAGCAACATATATTCTGTTTGCAGAAACACTTAGGAGGAACTGGAATTACTAAATATCCAAATAATAATAAAATATCAGTACAATACAAATTCGTTAATCCAGGGCGATTAATTTGAATAAAAAAAATCACAAAATTGTGAGAAAAATAGTTTTATCTATTTTGTCTATCTTCTTATCAACATCCAAAAATTATATTTTTGCCATCAGTCTTACTTTTTTTCAGGAACAATGATTTATTCGTGTTCGTTCCTTAGTTTATGATTTGGACCTTCATTCAAACCTGCATTCATTACTGAATTAATCATTTCTTCCTCTGTTACATCATGTAAGGAATTGTTTTTTATCGCCCAATATTTCTTCCCTTGTCAATTGGCTTTCAGGATGCAATATTCATATGGAATCTATAACAGGTCTTCATTTTACAGACGTTTTTGGAGTTCTGACCAGAGATGCGGTAAACGGTTATTTTTCTGTAACAGGTTCCGACGTTCCAGTTTCACTTTGGTAGTAAGTTTCTTATAGGTAACTTATTTTCTTGTTTTTTTTTTCGTGGCGTCCGTACCGATGTGTTTAAAGAAAAAAAATATACGCCAGTGTTTATTATGAAGTTCTTTATTTTTTCGCAATACGTATAACAAACAATACAGTTGTTGAATTAATTATTTAAAGTGAGTAAACACCTTCCTTGGTTAAATGGTTGATGATTTAGCGGCCATTTTTTGAAAACCTTCTAGTTTTTGCATTACTAGGCCGAGGTCTATATCAAGACCAATCATCAAATTATATCCCTTTATAGAAGTGTTAACCTTAAACCGCCCAAATCAGGACTTTCGACATTTTATATCTCCAATTGCATCATTTTACAGCCAAGTCGAGCATCAACACAAACGCAATTAATGTTTCTTAAGTTTAAGGAAAATAATAGTATCACGCACACTACGGATTTTAATAAAGTCCTTCTTATTTCAAATGAAAATTGCAAAACCGAGATCATCTAGATCTAATTCTGGGCATCATACTATTTCCACAGACTTTGGAACAACTTCGGAAATTCTAGATTTTCTAGTCCTAGATATCTAGAACATTTTTTTCTAATTAGATTGAAATTGATGAATGAATTATCCATCACAACTCACGTAGGTGATCCGCTTTTTATCACTAATTTTGATGAGTTATCCACAAATGTTCATTCCATATGTACAAGCCATCTGTGAATAGGCTCCAATATTTGTAGGTGCAGAAATGAAATAATGCATAATCTTGATTGATCTGATTCAGGTGTTTCTTGGCTCACATCTTTTCTGTCACTTTTTAAAAACACCAATTACTGTGAAATATTGTAAAGGCACTTGTTACTCATGTGTCACATAATCTTCTTACTGGTCAACATTGAGTAGAGCTGAATCTGAGAATGGTTATTCTATACAATATCGGTATTCAAAGCTTTCAGCAGCAAGTTATTTATAGTAAAACTGTACATTTTTATTCGGGATTATTATTAATCCAAGTATTTGTTTATTTACTTTTTTATCCGATGCCATGTATGCATTTTGATATTTTAGAAGATCTACAAAGACGTTTTGGTAGAAATAAAGTGGCATGTAGACGTATCCCCGACCATATAGCAATAATGAGCTAGTTATTTTTCCTTCAATAGGGGAGATTTTATACCGTAAAACGAAGTAAGTTTAAACATTTTTTTTACTTTGATACTTGATAGATTGTCATAGTGGAATGTAGGCGTTCTTAATGATAAAACTACATTGTATCGGTAAAGAGCAACGGAAGCATATTGTTAATATTTACTAATTGGACATCTAAATTTTAATCGCTGAACTTTTAGCAATCGTTTTAACGATTAGAAAGTCGATTTGTATTTGTAATTTTACCAATTGCATATCAGAAAACAACATATATCTGATTCTTAGAACTAAGTCTAAATATATAATTAAGAAAATGAATCGTCATTAAAATCAAGCATGTATCAAGATTACTAACAACATAAAATCGTGGCTCAAAAAGTAAAAATTTAGCAATTAAACTTTAGATAAGCCGTAAAAATAAACTTCCCGAAAATGATGCGTATGGAAATACGAATAATAATTAGAGAAAAACTAGCTGAAATATACATACATATCTAGTTGTAGATAATTATGTTTCTAGTATGATATAAATTGTAGAAAGTAAAATTGTAAATATAGTTAAAATGTTTTATGGCACTTAAGTCTAACCGATCTTCACTAAAAGTGCCTATTGTTACTTTGTTTTACACTAAGTGATAAGATTGTATTAATAGGAAGCGCATTAGTCGGTAACTGGGATTCTTACAAATTTATTTTACTTCATTCTACATCGGACTCGATGTCTAAAGTGAATCAAATTCCGGATCGTGCTTAAAGTCGAAGCACAATTTGTCCTGCACAAAAATAATAAATAGGATCCAATAATTTATATTTGTGCTATGCAAATCTTATTAGACGGTCTGCATAGGTCGTAACTGCACTTGGCTATCATAGAAAATTAATTGGCCACGTCTTCAACATTACTTATTCAAAAACATGTTTAGGATTTAATGCAGTCAAAGAGATGTTCAGCACTTATAAAAGTGGTTCAATTACAAAAGGGTCAAATCAACTTGACTATTCACAAAACCTAATATACATATGTATATTTAGTTTAAATTGTTTTAAAACTTTCAATGTATAAAATTACGAAAATGCACTTATCCAACATCTAAATAATGTAAAATTAAAGATGAACAACTTTGAAACAAGGTTTTTGCTGGTTCAAAAACTCATTCTTTTTTAAATAGACTTGATATGGAATGGTAGTTGGTAGATCTAATACAAAATATCGATTTAAAAAAATACCAAATGTAAATGTTCTTACAAAATACATGAACCGAAACCCATATTATCCCATATATGGACCATGGCTTAATTTTTTTATAATGTTAACATAATAAGTTGATCGAGAAGTTAGAAAACTCGCGCCCCGCATCTGTCTGTTATTGATTTCAACAACTCTTTCTAGGTCCTCTGTGGTGTGCATACAACATGCACACGTATGTTGAGTTGAGAGTGAGAATGAGTGAGAAGTGAGAATTTAAACACTAATATCTCAAAACAGCTATATTCGCAACTTTAGGTAAAGGTGGCAAAGTTGAAAAAATCGATTCCGAAAAATCTGATATCAAAATGAAAATTTCACTGATTTCGTAAACTTAATTTTGGTACATATCCAACCCAAACCCAATAAAGGTTTTCGTCTTTGAAGTCCACAAAATATTAGATTTATAATCGTGATTTATGATCGAAAATTTTCTGTAACGGAAGTTAAGGACAAATATCATTTTACTGGAAAGAGATTTTTGCTGCATAAAACAGACCAAAAAACTTTTTTTCACATAAACATGAACGAGACATAAATTTCCTCAGTGAATCAATACCGCAAAATTAGTATGAATTATCTAAAAAAAAACATGCTAAATATCAGCTCAATTATATGGAAACCCACATTTTACATTTTAATTAAAAGGAAATTTCTTATTAATTTACCCTGTATTACAGCTTCTGAATAACGGGATCATACAGGCATACAAGAACTTTGAGGTCTGCAATCGCATATAGTATAAGGGTACACATGCATAAAAATGTCGAGCAAAGTCTAATAATAGCAAGCAGCAACCATTTTGGGTGCTTAGAGCATTAAACAATCTAAGAATTCTAAAAATATTACTTAACTAAACAATTAAAACTTATCGTTTGATCGAGGTCCAGAACATTTTATGCGGATGATCCAGTTGCATTTTAATTTTGGTTGGCTGTTCATAAGGTAGAACTACCCGTAAATAGAAACTTTGTACGCTATGTACATTTACATTTGGTATAAATGAAAATACGTTAAAAAGCAATACTAGAGGACATGCTAGAGTCAAACACTTACTGTTGAAATTTAACTTAGCGCCGTGTGTTTAGAGCATAACGTTACAAGCAAAATCTCAAAAAATTGTGGGGAATATGTATTACATGAATCTCGTATGAAACTGCTCGGACAGAGCATTTACATGTAATATAATGATGTTTAACTGGGACGTCCAGGACTAATGGAAACTGATTTCCATTCTGTTAAGTAAAAATACTTGATATAATTCTCGCATTTCTGTTGCTTATAGTAACCCGTTGATAAGCCGTTTACAGCATTTTGCTCATATTGAGCAGTGTAAATTGTGTAAAAATGTCTCTCCGGACTTATATAATTATGTTAAATTTGTTTTTATTAGATAAAGTTGTCTGTTATCAAAATAGTATTTCTAAGTGTTCAAATAACAAATCCATTTTACCATTGCATTGGCAAAATTAAATTTGGAGAAAACAAGAAAAAGCATGCACTTTTTTAAGGCTTCAACAATAGTCGTTTTATACTAGTGCTTGTAAACTTAGGCATATGACTGAGATGACAAAACCTAGTTAAATGTATCGAGATACATTAATGTGCAACAAAATTAAGTGATTAAAGTAGATAATGTAATATTAAAATATTGTAACTGAAAAACTAGTCCAGTAAAATATGCATTAGACTCGTTAAAACAATATTTTCGCTTGCGACACTCTATCTTCTATCTCTAAGAAGTTAACTTTTACTGTTTCCAAGTATGCATAGATTTTACAAGTTGCAGTAAAAGCACAATAAAATGTTGATTAATTCAATATAAAATATCAATGTAAAAATAGATTATAGAAAACAAATGTTTGGCAATGTTTGATACATAATGATTATATAATGTTTGTGATCAAATATCAACTTAAAATGCGAAATGGTTTAATAATTATATACATATATAACTAATAGGTGTATACTAACGATACAATGTTATCGTGCCAGTTTGTGTGAATTTAATCATGCGGAAACAAGATTTTTTCGAAATTGAACCCTCACAATTTTATTAGTTATATGTGTACCTACACGCAGATTTTCGCACGATGATGTAAACATTTTGATCTATTGAGTCGAGTGTTGAACTAAGATATTGCATCATCCCTATTAAGGGCACGTTTACTTAAATATGCGCTCAATCTTGAAAGTGTTACCCGTATATTAACTTTCACGATAAAATTTTTAAAATAAGAGTTTGTGTTTTCTCTTAGCGTAACCAGAAGACACAAATTTGGGATTTTTAATAGGAAAACGATTTAGATAAAAGATATTCCTTCCTTTAAAGGTAATAGGTACTGGTGCTGTCGCTTAGTTCTTGATTTAGGTAAATGGATAGAAAATTTGTTACAAAGATTTAATTCGACAATTATTTATAAGCCAATCCAAAACATATCTGATTAGGCATAACTTATTTGCTGTGTCGTAATCGGTCCAATTTTCCAATGAAATGTTTGTGCAAACATCTTAACTAGTTTATACGAAATTTATCACAAAAATATATATGCTTTATTACCTACTAATCAGAGTTGATCAACACTCCTTAATTTAAATGCGTGCAAAACTTTCTATTATTTTTGTTAATTTACATTAAACTATTATTTATTGTATTTCTTTGTTGTTGAAAAGTTGAAACATGTTTAACTGATAACGAAATCTATTAAATAGAAAAATCAGTATTGTTCTATAACTTAGAGGAAAATATAATTCAGCTTTTTTCGCCTGCGCTCTATTTCGTTACCTAATAAATAAATAAAATCTAAGACTTGGCAATCCATTGCATTCAGTATTGCATTGCAAGCAAGTCGAAAAGGAAAATAAGTAAATATACCCAAAATGTGTGAAACCAAGGAACTTATCTCCTATATGGTGATTGTATTAATGAAAAATTTAAGTTTTGAGGGTATTTTTTTAACTATAATATATTGAAAACACTAAAGCCTGCCACACACGATCCTACACCGCAGTACGATTTTATGGGAAAACCCAAAACCGAATGTCAATTGATTTTATATTTGCGCAGAGCGACCAAGTGGGTTTCATTTGACTGCAGACCAACCAGAGGCCATTAGATTTGTGTTTCCATTCTATTTACAGTAGAATTGTACTGCGAAAACGCCCGACCAAGTCGTACTGCGACACTGGACTACGTATGCAGGGTTAACTTTAGAAAGTCATTAAGTATTTTTCTTGGTTTTCTTCAAAATTCGTAGTGCCGCAGCGTTTTGAGAAATTAACAAACCTCAATTAAGATTGGTCGCTTCGATTCGAGACGATGTTGAAACTTCGGAATACCCCAAAAGTAGGGAAATAAAGCGGAGAGCAATAAAGCTGAACAGCTTCAATATAAGCAACTCTTCTTTAGCAATTAATGCTAATGGCTCTTATCATAAATTGTTTTAAAGTGCAGAATTAGATGCACTAATACATCATTACAGTGTTTCCTCTAAGCATGTATTGTAATTACACCCATGTTCATTTTGTAGGTACACCTAAATAAAGCCCTGAGTCTTTATTTATGTTGGCAAGTGGCCAAATTTCATGCAGGTTATAATTGAGCGGTAATCTGAACACTGAAAAAGAAAAAAACTCTTTTGCTTGAGAGACGATGGGTAAATACACCTTTATGTTCAGAGACAAAGAAACCTCACTGTATATTATACATCTCCGAATGTTTTAGCCATATTGGTTGCTTAAATATTTTGTTTCGTACTTATTAGCTCTATAAGATAATACTAGGTAAGCGAAGAACGCCACATGCTTCTGAAAACATCATTTTGAGTAGGTAGCAATTAAATAGTTTTAAAGGTTTAATACTTTTATGATAAAAATATACCAACATGATTAAACTGTACATGAAATAAATTATAGCATTGTTAACGATGTATCCCTATAGATTGTTATTGCTAGAAATTTTTTATTATATTATAATATAAATTGTATTTACAGCCATTTTATGTAATGGTGCGTTAATTTTGCCGACAATATATTAAATAAAAAATATTTATGTTTTATTTCTATCCACAATGTCTATACATTTTTCCTCATTTCTACAACTAGTACGATCGGAATCTCCAAACTGTTTCCTAGAGTTTGGAAATTTCAGTATGTGTAAAATTTCATTTAGTCTTTTTTTTTATTTATTTTAACTTTAAAGCCATCTTCAGTTCTCCTCCCTTGTAGAAAAAGGTCCAGCCTTTATATAAAGGCGAAAGTGTTAAGATTCACTTTTTTATTCATCCTATATAACATTGACCTAATTTCGCACATCACATGTATTTTTTTTTGGCTGCTGGATAATTTGTTTGATTGGTATTTTTCATGAAAATATAATTTTGTTTCTGGATGTAAAAACTTGGTTTTAAAAAAACGTTTATTTTTACAAAAATAGATTTTTCAACAACGAACTAACTGCCTTAACTGCTAACTTAGGACTAATTTCTACATGTCGAATGCGCAGCTTATATAATAATTAAATGCTGCATCGACAGTTATGGATTGAAACACATAGTGGTCTGCGTAAGTGGTCATATAACTATATTACGCATTATAACTTGTGTAATTTTTACTATTAAACCCCAGCAAAAGACTGCGACGCGTGTGGGTGCTGGGGTGCAGCGCGTTCAATGTTTTCTTCTTTGGTTTTACTGAAGATGAAGAGACTATGAGAGACGCCGGATGCGTTGTTTTAATGAAAGGAATGAATGAAGTGTCAACATGTTTCCTTCTTGTAAAGCCTATTTGCCTCACAAGTATCTGATTGGTTTCGAAGCTGCTGGGTCAGCCATAAATTAAGACCGAATGACCTTTGTTCCTTTATGTATGCAAGGGATGACAAAATCTTTAAGTTAGTTTTTTGGCCTTCTTCGCCGACTGATGCAT
Organism: Dendroctonus ponderosae; assembly: GCF_020466585.1. NCBI lineage: Eukaryota > Metazoa > Arthropoda > Insecta > Coleoptera > Curculionidae > Dendroctonus > Dendroctonus ponderosae. The sequence continues at coordinate 15,750 of NW_026018449.1, read as the reverse complement.
GCAATCTGGTAGTGTTCAAAAGGCAGGAATTTGCCTTTTTGGTTTGTTGAAATATCGAAATCCCCGATGTGGTATTGGTACCTGCGATCAGCACCTTATGCGAGCCATATCGAACCGAGATAAATAAGAATGAATCAGTAATAAGTAGCAAGTATTTTGAGCACTTTCGTTCGTGGGGCTTTATAACGTAAAATAATCCCTGCCGAGAGGGTCAGAAACTATATGATAACTGTGCGTGGCCTTCACGAACTGCAGTCCGAAGGCTGCTATCTTGAATGAAATTAAATGTTAAGTGTTGTTTAAAGTGCCGCGTCGCAAGAGGCCAGATGACGCGGCACATAGACCCACAGACCGGCATCAACACACAAGTGTCTTAAGACACAGTATTATCCGGGTCTAGTTTACAGTGTGTTCGTTGGTTCAAAAAATATTGCTGTTACTCATTAATTGTCTAACGTATCCAGATTGCTGCTGATCGTTGAATGTTTGATTTCTCCTATATAGAACTGGGCAGTCTAGAGAAACGCAAACAATTTGATCTACGCTACTTGTACAAGACTGACAGATCTACGAAAAAAATATATATTAAAAGCCGCGCATTAATTTCTCAATAAATAAATATATTTACCAGCAAAGCGTTATTATAGTTTTCTTCCCATTTTCTTAATTTCTCTGCTAAAATCGTATATGTGATGTTTGGTTGACTCTGACACATTTGGCATAAGCCACCCTGACTCTGTTGAGAGCAGCCGACACAAACGTTCGAGATAAAATACTGTGAGAGAGTTGATTTCACAATAGGTGAAGAGTTTGGAAGATTGGGTTTATTTTTACGTGGCATTTTGTGAAACCTGAAACAGAAATTTTCCAAATATTACCACGAAGATAATGAAAGCAACAGGTTCTCTCCAAAATAATATTGTTGCGAATGCATAAGAGCGACAGAATACTGAACTTCCAGACAAAAGAAATGATTCATTGCATGGTTTAAACGAGAAACAAAATTTCAAAGTTCGATTTATTCAATTCAATCGAGTTAAGTGTGCCACGTTAATGCTGCAAGCAAACAAAAACAATCACAAATCATGTTACAGCTTGAACTAAATCGGCCATGTAAGCGAGCTTTAATCTACATATACAGGGTGTCCCGTAAGCACATGATCAAAAGGGTACTGCGATATTCTTTGGATCAACAGCAGACGATCTAACCTAACTTTTATTAACGAAAAATGTCTGGCTCCTATGCTATTGATGGTCAGTTCTTCAAAAAAATACGTTTTTTCAAATTTTTTGGTGAAACTCGCTAAAAAAAATATGCATGTTTTCTTATCTTCTGTCTTTACATCAGAACAAATTCACAGCGAGTTTCACTAAAATACATCGTACCATTCGCCCGATATTTCAAAAAAGGAATTTTCTTGAAGAACTGACCATCAATAGCATAGGAACCATACATTTTTTGTTAATAAAAGTTAGGTCAGATCATCTTCTTTTGATGCAAAGAATATGACAGTAGCCTTTTGATCATGTGCTTACGGGACACCCTGTATATCAAGCTTTAAAAATCGAAATTTTCCGAAAAATCGCGCAAAAGATTAATGAGCTAAATCTTCTCAAAATCAAGTTATGTAATCCGCAGCATATAATCATGCAAGCACAGAAGCATTCATAAATATAGCCAGTTTTTACGCAAAATATCCAGTTCAGATTGGTCAAAATTTTATTAAAATCGAGCAAAACAACTGGTTCGATAGACTGGCTGGATAAACGGGCATTTAATTTAGTATAAAAAAGTCTATTGCGCCCACCGTCGCGATTTGTTTATCTTTAGCTGTTAAATTGAAGTGCAATGATTCATCCAAAGGGCGATGAAGCAAATGATTATATATTCGTGGTGGTTCTATCAAGCCTGAATATTCAATTCATTACAGATAAGAGACGTAATAGGTCGCCAGTCATTTATCGTGTCCTGTGAATTGCGTACTTATGGGAAATATAGAATCATTGTGGCCCTTAAGGGAAGTCCGGTTGTTTATCCTTGTTAACTGCAGGATTAAAGTTTTTATTCGGAGTGGATTTCCATTGTGTGTAGTGCGTACCTTTGGAGCATTCATGGGTAGGAAATGGAGGATGCAGCAGCAGGTTGCAGAAAGCTGGTAAGAATGATTTCTAATCTATACATCACTTAATTTGAACTGAATTTAGTTTTACCAAAAGCAACTGAAGTTGCGTGGATTATTTGTCTCTTTCTTTGTTGTGCTCATTTCAAATAAATTAGCTTTGGACACCAATGTGTGGCAATCCTGCTGTACTCAACACATTTTTTCTTTCTTTCCAGGTGGCACGATGCAGCTTGCGGTAAGTTTGGCATTACTTTTCCCCTGATTACCATCTAGTTGTAGAGCCTTAAGTTCCATATTGTTGACTTGCATTTTATGATATTGTTGCTTGTTACATTTATTCGACGAAGAACGACGAGGGAGTTTCTGGATTCTGAATCGGGGCTTTCGATTTTTTTAAATTACATTTTTGTAAAATTGATTTATATTCCGGTTTTATACTATACGATTTATTCTGTAGAAATAGATGGCAACCACGGAGTAATTTTCGTTTCGCGTTTCGCTTTTTGCAAATTTGTTATAGAGGTTTTCTGAATAATGGAAAATGCTGTTTTTATTTTCCAATTTGATTTTGCGCAAGACTTCATGATTAGTCCCGTATATCGTGTTTTCTAGCAATAAAACCTTTAATGACTGCAAGCGATATACCTTTTGGGATCCTGATACAAGGTAAAATAAAAAGATATATATTAATTACCAAGTATTCACGTCTGCTCCAATCAAATTGAGGCATCGGTTAAGAGGGGGAATGATTACTTTGGTAATATAATAGAGAGCGTTAGGTCGTAATGAGTTATCATTCAGTAGATCTCTCGGGCTTCGCACAAGTCGAATAAGCGGCAAACCGGGAGGACCGTTTACTATTACATATGGGACTCTCTCTCCATTTCTAGGTTCATTTCGCTTATCGACTGAGGTCCATTTACTGAAAAAAAAATATTACAATAATCTGGGAGTCTAAACCAAAAATGTTTACATCTCATAAATTAGCTTTTTAATATTTTATAATTAGATTATATTTGTTTCCACATTATATAAATGTATATAGAAGTTACCAACGGAAGGTAATCCTTACGCTTTGATGCTCACCGTTACGGGTGATTTAGAAAACTTCGCCAAGAATTTCTGGCGATGGTTGTTTTATAAAAAACGTAAATCTCAACCAACAAGATCGCAAATTTTCTAACATATAGTTTGCTTCAGAAACCATATTTTTAAAGCAATCATTAACATGTTCTGATCATATGCTTACCGTGCTAATTCCAATGCAGGTACACAAGCGGCAGGTTTATATCCACTCCTGCCTCGATATTCTTTGGCAAAAGTGAGGTCTTGAATGCTGGCTCTTCCAATTTGGATTTTGTTAAACTGTTTTAATACGTAATTCTTTATGAGACTGACATCCTTGGTTTCGAATAAAAGTGTTAGACACTTTTGTAACATCTGGAGCAATACATGTTTTTAATTCGGTCAATAGACTAGAAATGAAATCATAATACTTTTGAAACAGCTGGACAACCATCTCGTCGAACAGTTTCTATTCCTTTTGCTTCGTATATGGGCTTTACTACTTCAACCGTTTCGTACATGTAGCCAACATATCGCTTCTTGGTTTGCAAAATGCAGGGCTGGTAGACTTTTTCCAGTTTCAGCTTTACAGGATCGGGATTATCTGCGGTGACGGCGTCAGCAATTTTTTTACCAATTGTAAATGCATCCTTTTTAGATCTTCCCGGTACCAATACAAACATTGAATCAGTATCTCCATATACCACCTAAAAATATCCAACTTTTTAAAACTGATTTAACGGATTTTTAGACCGGCAGGTTAGATGTATAAGGAAAACGAAAATTTGGCTACTTCTATATCGTGATCCAACAACTTAAAATATTTTCAGGAATGCAGCATTGGCGCTTCTAGCAAAAAGTATAATTAACTTTGCTATTTCAAATGAGAAAGAGTTTTTGCTTTCTCAAAAACTGTCCTAAAGTTTTCCTCTATTACTTTCTATGTCCAACTCTATCGGTTTTCGAGTAACTAATTGTTTTCAAATTGTTCTGTTCAAAACTTAGTTATAATTAATTGTTCATAACTGCAATATCTGTAACCGTAAAAGCTTCAAATTCTGGTTGTAGCATAGATATTAAAATTGAGTATTAGTGTTCTATGGAGATGCGTGTTCTGTATTATAGAGGGTCTCGTAAAATGAGTAAATTACGGATGGATTTCAAAATGGTAGAAAGTTGATTTTTTTAATCGATATGTACTATCGAAAAACCTGAAAGATTATCAAATTCCTTTTCAAATGCTATATCATGTTCGTATATTTGAATAGTATCTAAGGTTTCAAAGATAAAAGCTAGTTTTTTAAAAAATGGAACTATTTTCAGGTATAAGAACATCAAATATTTTTCAGGTTTTTCGGTAATACATAGGGTGTCCTATGAAAAAATCGACATCGGACCGCTTTGAAATCTTGCTGTAAAGCAACTAATTACAGAATAGAACATACTTCTTCATGCAAAACTAATACACAACACATTCGTATGCTACATTCAAAATTTGATGTGTTTTCTAATACACATATTGCAGTTAAAAACATAAAATTAGAAGTAAGTTTTGAACAAAAAATTGGAAAATAATTAATTACTTGAAGATTGTTAGATATATATCGGAAAGTATTGAAGAAAAATGTAGGAAAGTTATTGGGAATCCAGAAACGGTATTATACATAGAGTGTCCCATTTGGAGTATCAAAGTTGATGATACTTTTTGGCTTAAGCGCAAAAACTGCATTGTTGAAAATACTTTATATTGTTAGATCACGATTTTCAAGGCGCGTTTTCCATATGCCTCTAACGGAATCCACCTTTATAATCCTGCATTAAATACGATGTATTGTATGAAAAACGTAATTTCTGAGGTTGTTATCCTTCGTAAAAAATTTAAATCTAACAGGTATTTAGTAAAATAAATGACATTGTAAAAAACGATATTAAAAAGTTAAAAAGTTTAAGGAACTACGTAAAGTTTACTTGCTAAAACCATAACTACCTACTTACTTTAGCACCCCATTCGGGAGTGCTCTCCACTAAAGCAATGGCTCTTTGTAAGGTCTCCCGGCCTTTGCTAACAACACTGTCGCCAACTTCCACACAACACATCCTTCCACTAAAATTAGCTGCTGTGTATCCATAGGTGACGTTGGCAATAAGTTTCAAACCTAATTGTCTATTGTGAAGAACTTTTTGTAGAGGATCGTTGCCTATAAGGAATGTATCCGTGATAACTAACTAAATTATTTGAGCAGTAAATTTTTAACTTTCGGCTTCTTTTCTTTTCCGTTTTATACGGCAAGTAATATACACGAACTATTTAAGCGGCCCACTTACAGCATTTCTACTTTCAATATTAGGAGAAATCTAAAATGTGAAGGATAACCCGCCTTATTTCAGACTACAGACTAGAATATGTAATTCTAATCCAACTTTTGTTCACGTAGTGAGTTGCATGTGGACCAGATTATATAAAATAAAATTTTGATATATAAAAAACATTAACTAGTTCCTATATTAAATTTGAAACGAAAGTTTTGAGATTTGAATTCGAAAAAAACATTAAAGCTAAATTTGACTTAATTACTAAAATATAAATAACTTTAATTTCATGGTCATTTTAGAAGTGCGATTTACTGTTACTGATTTTGTTCTGCAGTTCCACATTGTTCTACATTATTTCAAAAATGCTTCACATTTTCTATTAAAATGCCTTCTTCTTCTTCTTCTATTTTTATTTGCCCTATATAATTTAATAGCGTTATCATGGAGTGAAATGATTTATCTAAAGAAGGTTGATATGAAATATTTTGTAGCACCCTATACATTTACGTCTAACTTCAAAATATGGAAATCATAAAACTTAAAGTATGACCAAATCTTAAATTAGAAGTACATTCATTTTCTACTTAGATAAAGTCTTAAATATAGTGGGGTTCTCTGTACAATGACTAAGATTTTTAAATGACGAAACAAAAACTATTGTGCTCCATTAGCGAAAGTTTAAGGTACAATTTAATAATTTGTAAAAATTTGAGACTACTGAACTTCTGATTAAACTCATATTAGTCAGTTGCACCTAGAGATGAGCTAAAGCGTGATTTTAAAATCACTGTTATAACTGTGAGAGTGATTTTTTAACTACGAATTTAACCTGATAATGTGATTTCACTTGTGGTTGCGTTTTCGCGATATAGCAGCGTCATAAGTAGATGGGCACTTGTAGGTCACTTGCAGACAATTTTAAAACATTTGAAATTCATATTTTTTTAAATAAATAACCTTATTGAGGTATACAACAAATAATGTTTTATACTTAAACTACAAATGATTTTAAGGACACTAAAAAATAACAGCCTCTGCAACTAGCAACTGGCTACAAATTTTGTAAACCCATGTAGGTACTTAAAAAGTTCTAAAAACATTCTAAATTTTTTTCAAACTAGGAACAAAAAATTATTGTTTTACACAGAACGAATAGCGCATGTAGCTCTAATTCTTTGTGAACAAGCTATATTTGATTCGAATTTTTGATCTGAAAAAACTTTATTTGAGTGAAAATAGGTACAAAAATATTACTTCGCTACTATTCGCAAAAATTTTCAGAATTTAATGATTGGACATATGATGATGATGTTTTAGCTACATACCTTTATTTTCTTTCATTGAATTCTTAACCATTAGTCTTGTATCCAAAACCTCTTTCAGCATGCGTGGTAAAATGCCTTCTCTCACTTTTTGTTTAACGAACACCACGCCGCATGGGGAATAATTCAGCAAGTCTCGTTTGCAAAGTTTCCTGACAATGTTCTTGGACACCTTCAATTGAGTAGCTCCAAATTCAAATGGATAATTCGATCCAAGCTTGTTGACTCTTCCCAAGCACGTCGTAAAACAATAATTGTAAGCTATGATTATAGAAGGATACAAGCTTTGAAAATCCAGTACTATAACTGGATCCGTATATAATTCCGATTTGGGTTCCATAATTAGAGGCACGTACTCTGGAGCTTTCATGCCAGCTCGCTGTTGAGTATCCGGAGATACTGGAATATAGTTTAGAGGCTTAGCTAGGCGCAACATCATAGATTCTACTCGAAATTGAGATCCTCTTGAAAGCACTTCGTAGAATAGAATACCAAACAATTTGGCAAGTTCGCTGGTTCGGTTTAGAAAGTCCTGTTTATCGAATAACTCTAAAATCGTATCGGTTCTCTGTAAATAATATCTGACCACCCGATGTCTATAAAGATTACTGCGATGGTCCCACCACCGAGTCAAGTCCTTCGAAGTATACATCGGCACGCGTCTATGCAAAAGATGATAAACCACCGACTCAAAAGTGTAGCTTTGTAAAGCTATTTCGTGCCGCATAATTCTCCATACATTTAAGACAATTCGTCCAATAATATTTGTTTCTAATTCTCCGTTGTCATGCTTTAATTTGGATTTTCCAAACTTATGCAGCTGACTTCTACCAAGCAATGGTAGAAGGTTGATTGACAGTACAGCTGCTCTTTCCACTATGTAACCCCAAGATAACATTTCTATTTCGTATCCTGCTAAAACGTCTGGATCCCATTTCTTCACTAAATTTACGAACTTGTATATCAGGGCTTCTTCAGACTCCACGTAAGCAATATCACAGTCGGTTCCAATACCATATAGAAAATCGGGTCTCGCAGCCCCAAACTCTACTGGGAGGCAGTTAACAGCAATTACACCACTCGCTTTAGATCTGTCGGCATTCGGCACATCATTAAAAATAGAGTAGAAAATAGCGCAAACAGTATCCAGTTGTGGATCAGGTCGAAGATCTCCACGAGTTCGGATATGCAACTCCATAACCATAGTTGTTAAGAACTGAGGTTCTACCGTAGCTCTAGCAGCCTGCAAGTCTTGTACAGATTTATCAAAACCAAACGAATTTTGCAGTGTCTGGCCGGATATTTGACACGACGTGTTGGATTTATCTTCTGGAATTTGCAAATCATTCAATTGCCCGATTTTTCTATCATTATTAACAATTGAGCCGACAATTGCTTGACTGCAATGATCAGTTTGAGGCAAAGAATCAGGCGTTAGTGATAGAGACGCATCGAAAATAGATTCATCCCCAGGGCTATCAGAAACATACAATTTGGAGCGCATTTCATTTGTCTCCTCCAACGAACATGTTGGTTCCTGATGGTGGGAAGTTGAGTTTGATTTTATCCATTCTTCAACGACACTTACCGTTGGTGGTTTTTTGACCGGGCGTAAAGTCAGCGTCTTGCTTCTGCAATGTGCCAATTTTAAAATACATATGTTACTGGAATTGTGCGTAAGGTTAGCCACATTTTCCATAAACATTTTTCGGTGATTATCAAGCGCATTGTTCGAAGTAAAATCAGCCAGATGGGCCGTGGTACTACTGGATATCCGTAGAACTTTATGGCCGATCTCCACAGGACCGGTATAATCGTCTACATTGCTATAGAAGGGTTCTTTTGTTTGTTCATGGGGAAATTTATAAACATCTAGAGAAGATTCTACTTCGGACTTAGTTGGTGCCTTCATTAAAGGTTTATATGAACCGCTAATAGAGTTTTGTTCGGACATGTGCACTTGATGCAGCTTGTCTAAATATTTGATTTCCAGATCACTGTTTGCTAGGCTGAATGTTGGGTTCGAAGATGAATATGGGCAGGCTTGCTTCGATTTATCACAGTCTAAAGGGTCAGCATTTTCATTTTTTAGTTCGCATTGCCGCCTCGGCATCGATGGTTCCAAATCGCAATTATCAGAAAATATATCGGAATCGCTAGAGTTTGCAGCATAATCCGGATAAGTGATTTGTGAGGTTTTACTTTTGCGATTTGATTTCAAAGCAGATAACCGGGACGACAAAAATGCCTCAGTGTCTGCACGATTTGAACTATTATCAGATGAAAGAAACAGTCTTCGCTTATGATGCAATTCAGCTTGTTGAAAATGACTAGATGTGCTAGGCATTTGATCTTCATTTCTGAAATAAAAACCAGCAATTGATGTATAATCATTTAGAGTTTATAAAATAATGCTATCATTCTAGAATAACGACAATATGTCGATTGGTGGTAATCGGGATTGGGACAAAAATTTCATACAAAAACTTTTACCTAATATTTTTTTCTAGAGTTTGCTTTTTTCATTGATTCCCTGCCTTCATGTTGCATCCTTTAAATTGGTTATTACGTTTTGAATATATGGTTATGATATACAGAGTGTCCCGCAAACACATCATCAAAAGAGCAGTGAGTCATTCTTTGACTCAAATGATTCGAAATTTAATTAAAATAGGTTACATATTCTCATTGATTTGATGTAAACCTTAATGGGAGTACGAAATTTTTCGGTGTTTCACCATGTACAGGGTGTTTTCTCATAAGTTGACACGCCACCTAGATCGTTTATTTCAAAAGAATTGTGAAAGTGACCCAAACAAAAGTTGCTTAATTTCACTAAATTTTTTAAAATCTGAATTTAACATTAAAATACAAAAAAAGAAATGTGAAAAATTGACATAAATTCATTTTTTTAATGAAACACCTTATATAGTTTTAGACAGGCCGATTGGATTTTTTCCTGATATATTTATTGATTATTTATTGCCTAGATTTGCATTAGTCGTTTTTCTGTATTATGCTTACCAAATTTTACATAAGAACAAATTAAAGTAGCCTGAAATGAAACAAAAAACTATAGAAAGGGCACATAAACTATACATTTCAAAACAAGTAAATAAATAAAAACAAAATCATTAAAATTACTGATTTTGTATATTACCTCCGTTTAACGCTGGACAGGCTCTATAATTTACTTCAATTTTATCTATAACGTTTTGAATATATTAGTTATGATTAATATTAATATCGTTAATTGCAGCCTCTATTTTAAGGCGTCTAAGTAGAGTCTCATGCACAATATTCTTTAAATAACCCAGAGAAAAAAATCACGAGTCGTTAGGTCGGGGCTGTTTGGAGGCCATTGGATAAGACCCGCTCGTCCAATCCAGATATAAATATTGTCATTTAAAAAAAGTACTACCGGGCAAACGTTCTGAATTGAGGGAGCACCTTGTCGAATTTCAAGGCTACTTTGATTTGTTGATATTTATAATTTTTAAAACATGATATAGGAAAAACGGCCAATACGAATATAGTAAAAATATATATTTTTGAAATCAGAATAACCAATCCTATTGGTCCTATGTCCAAAAGTATAAAGGGTGTTTCAGACTTTATGTCAAATTTTGACATTTCCGTGTTTTATACATTTATTTTAAATTCAGATTTAAAAAAGTTGAATAAAATTAAACAAATTTTGTGTTGGTGACTTTCACATTTTTTTGAAATAAACGATCTAGGGGGGAGTCAACTTATCAGTAAACACCCTGTACAATAAATCTGCACAGAGTGTATAATCGCAAACTTGGATCCATTCATAAACAGACAGAAAAAAACGAAAGTGAACGAAAGGAAGTTGAAGCTGCAAAATCTGTTACAAGTAAATGAAAGAAAAATGACGAAAACCATTAAAACCCCAGTTAAGCCATTACCTATCTTATTGTAACTACTGCAATTGTCATATTGTCTTTATATTTCTCTAAGTGTACAAATATTACATACTATACTATACTATACACAAACTTACATGTTGCAGTCCCTGGAAAAGTCGCCGCTAGCATGAGGAAGATCTAATAACAGATATTTAATCGCAAATTAGCTTTAAAAATAGCTGTAATAATTATCATTGCAATGTTGTATATAATGTCGTAATATACACAGGGTGTCCGGTGGAAAAGTACCGCATATTGCGAATAAAACTACTATTGAAAGGACAAAGACCGCCACATTTATGTCCTCTTGATTTATTTTCGGGGGATATTTTAAATCGAAAATTTGCACAATTCAGCATAAAAAATACCAACAATTTGCAACAGAAATTCTTCACAACTTTCGAGACTGTTTCGAACAACTGCTCTATATGGATGTGAATGGGGAATAATTCCAACTTTAATACGATAACACGACAAAAGGAAATTTAATAGCATAAACTTTCATAAAATCACAAAAAACGTTTTTGCTTCCACAATTCAGGCGTTAGAAGACACAGCGATAAAAAAGAAACGCTTTCCCTGACAACAAAGAAATAGGGGTCCAGAGGTTGTTTCCTAAAAGAAACCGCAAATCTTGCCGGATACTTTTCGTCGAGCATCCCTGTATATATAAGTGTTAGACTGAAAGATAGTATTTTAAATTAGAGCAAAGCTGCGCATTTGTGAGTACTTATAAGAACAAAACTGTTTTTTGCAATTATTTGAAAATTTCTTGCATAACATTTGAGGACGATATAACTATACCGTGTGCAAGGCCCGAATGCTAACACCCCGAATTCGGTGCACTTTTAAACGATTTTATCCTCAGCTCACCTTTTTCGTTGCTCGAATAAACACTAGGCGATCTAACAAGTTGAATTCCTAAAGGAGCATAAGTTGGCTCGCTTTTTCCTTTCGCAACTTTCGCCAAAGTTATTTTTTCTTCGTCTTCTGAGCTTGAATCCATTGCACCATCACAATTGATGTATATATTTGAAGCTATCGGCCATCGCACTTCAGATTTTAACAAACCATTAACTTTCCCAAAATGAAAATAATATTGTTAATTTATGGTTTCAGTAAACAAAATAAGTATTCATCTTCTAAAGTATACACTGATTAGTTAATTAGATGAAGTTATATTTTTCAGTTTGCTAGAGGCATTTTCAGTTATTTCTACTTGTTTGCGCCCATCGCATTGAGGCAAAATTAAAACTATACCAAAGATTCCAGATCTCCTCATTTTGTTGCATAAGTTTATAACTTTGAAAAAAAAATAGTCAAGCTCTAATCCGAATTCATTGGAATCCATTAAAGGTAATAACTAAACTTCTGAAAGTTGTAAATGTGGGTGAAATTACGCATGGCTTCTATTGCTATCTTAATTTTATTTTACTCACCTATCAACCATTGCCTACTTGGCACGATCTTCACTTTCGTTTTGGAGCTTGTCTTTAAAATATTTAATGTCGTACTGTTGCCTACATTAAAATTTCTTCGCATTACTTTCACCTGCGTGTTTTTAGACCGCATATCACTTCTAAACGTTTGCTCCTCCAATCTGTATAGTCCAGATCTAATTATTCCTGTATCTTTTTCCCAAGTAGGCGAGTGCGTTGAACAATAGTCTTCTGTATGAAGATTCTGAACGTTTGAGCCTTCGAATGTATCAGCTGCATTCAAGTCCTCTACTTGACCATCGATTTGAGGAATCGGAGTGGTGTTAAAATATTTGATATCGTTGGCATTGCTATGGGTGTCCGCAAGGGCAATTTTTTTTATAGGCGTAGTAAGTGCATCGAACGGCATACTAAGATCAAGTAAATCGGCCGCTTCGTCAACAGGTTCCTCCGCAAGGACTTGAGATAATATGCTCATATCTTCCTCAGCACCACTCACCTGAGACAAGAATTAACACCTCTACTTCTCCTTATAAATAAATTCGCGTTTAAGACAATTTGCTTTGAACTGGTTCAAAATTAAGAAGTATAGTGTCTATAATTGGCTGTCTATCAGCAAAATCGTGCTGATAGATAAAAATATGGTAAATAATAAATATTTATTATTTAGCATATGCTAAATATGCTATTGGTACTCTAATAAGACCAAAACGCATATATTATTTTTCAATAATAAATTTAATATCTAATTATCAGTTAAATAAAATTATAAGAGTTGGTCTGGGCAGTAGAGTGTGACGATGGAATATCCAAAACAATAAATTCTGTACGAAACTGAGGCTTTTCAAAAATATAAACCTTTTCACCTTGGTGAAATAAATAATAAACATAAATTGTGGTAGATACAGTTTACTCACTTTTTCATCAGCCAATTGTTCTAATAGATGTAAGACGTCTTGTACGTCCGTATTCAAAGTCACATCGGATGGAGTTAAGGTTTTATCAAGGTCTTGACTGCTCGATAAATTTAGCGTTTCATCAAGTGATAATTCAAGCGAAGAAGGATAATGAATGTCCACAGAAGAAGCGTTTTGAATGTCTGCAACTTTCGGACATTCTGCTGGATATATTGATGTATCAGAATTTTGCTGAAATAGTAAAAAACAATTCTCATGGAACACTGAGACATTCAAAAACAGGTGAAATTGATTCGGTTGAGACGAATTATGTTTCAAAAAGTAATTTTTAACTGAATTGTCAAAGCAACGATTCTTGCAGTTTAATGCGTACTTTTATTTCGAGTTTTATCACGAAATTACGCAACTTCACTTCATAAGTTCGCTTCAGAACATCAGATTTTATTGCTTATGAAATTTCTCTGATGTCAACAGTTGAAAGAACGACAGAAAGAAAACCCTTTTTTAACATACCTGACAAAGGGCGCAATAGATTCCAAAACGCAAAAATATATTTTAGGTCACTAAGACGTACCTTCGAAACTTCGATATCAGTTGAGGCTGCTGCCAATCTTTCCTTAAGAGCTTGCTGAAAAATTAAATGTGTTTTGGATGGTGCTGATGCCGTATTTTTCAACTCCAAATAATCCCCCAATTGTGAGGATTGATTCTTATTTCTACGTCGCTGCTTTTCATCGTCCCATATTGCAGCAATTCCAGGGTTAATCGCCAAATTTCCGCTCAGAATTTCTTGCCTGTTCAGAATGTTTTCCGCCAGAATATCGGCCTCTAATTCGCATGAAGATATTTTCTCTATCGATGGTGGTAAAAACCATTCAATATCGATATCATGGTACGGCTTATCGGGATCCAGCCTGTACCTCATATTCGATAGCAACAAATTGCTCATTCCATGAAGATTATAATCTATCATAAACTGAAGAGTAAAATTGAGGTGAACCTCATGAGGTTGAAAGATTTGCCCCAATATGGCCTTGTTCAGCAAGAGAGTGCCCACTTTTCCAATCAGTTTGGGATTATAAAGATATATTTTGAAAAATTGATGCTTTTTTACGTGGTATCCATACATAGGTCTAAAAGTATTGAGACAAAATATAAATATTCAATAAAGCGTAATCACTAACGCGACCCAGCGCAAAGTGACGAACAACTGAGCGGAAACAAAGCGACTTGATAAGGCGTGCTAAAACTCTGTAACTTCTTTTCTGCGACTATTTCGAAATTTGGTATTTTACAAGGAATCAAGAGCTTCTTAAAACACTAGAGGGCTAAATGTAGTTTCATGGCTTAGGCACGACTATTAAATTTATGTGCGGAAACAAAATTTGAAGTTTCTAAAACAACTGCAAGTTGGAAAACTTCTAATGCACGATCTACGAACATCACCCTGTATGCAAGGGCAGAAAGACCGATTCGGTCGATAGACTTTTTCACTACAAATAAACATTGTTTATATATAAACACTTTTCAATTAAAATATGTATACATATAAATATTTATTTGCCATCTGTATCTATTTTGCGCACCTTCTTTGAAACATTCCGGAGGAAAATCTGGTTCAAGTGCGGGATAGACAACTCTTAACTTCGCGCTTCACCTCGCTTTGCTTAGGGTCGCTTCAATGCGCTTTGCATTACCGCCACCCGATTCACTTACATGCCAGATACTAAAGATATTTTATATACATGCTGCGCGTTGGAATTGGCCTGATTGAAAGATATATTAATGGCTTTATCCAGCCCTCTAGCTATTTGGCGCATAATATCTTCAGGCTTCCCATGTCCATCATATGGAATGTATAAGTAAGGAAACACTCCATGAATATGAAGGCAAATCTTTTTTCCTGAAATGATAACATTTATTAAATGTAATAATTCAATTCAGATTTTTTGTTCTTCAGTCGTTTCTCCTCCAATATTTCGAGCTTTCTGGTAACAACTTGCAGTCTCCATTTAACGAGTAACGGCTACGTAAGCAATCCATTGCCTCTTGAGTTATTCAGTTTATTCATATCGTTATTTCTCAATATACCAGGGGGTATCGAATATAAACGAACTGATTTAATTTTGAAACTGTTGCTTTATTAAACAATATTTACAAATATGTGCAATTTTTCTATACAGGGTGATTCAAAATTGGCGTCATTCCTCTGGAGGTGTTGTCTGGCGCTGTTATAGGAGTACAGAAATTATACAGACTGACAATAAGATAGACAAGGATAAACGGTAAATTCAACAAGATTTGTTGACGAAATATCAAACCTGTTCTCATAACCTCGAATATTGGTGTTTAAAATTAAACCATACAATACCAAACATTTGAATGGTTAACGCTAAACAAGCTAGTGCATGTGTAATCTCTTTATTATCCACTCTTATCAAGCAGCTTCTCGTATTCAGTTCACTAACTCCTCCTCTATTTGTATCTCCTTGTATCGTACGAACGTGGTAGAAATGTAGCCCTTCCTCGGTATTTATTTGGTGCGTGGGAAAGTGTCAGTTATTGTGCTCTGAGTGCCCCTGGAAGGCCCTGATTCGATTATGCCCAATACTTGTTCCTCTGTGTCTGGAATCCGAACA
>NW_026018448.1:0-29201 GCF_020466585.1 Dendroctonus ponderosae | reverse complement strand
TGTTCGGATTCCAGACACAGAGGAACAAGTATTGGGCATAATCGAATCAGGGCCTTCCAGGGGCACTCAGAGCACAATAACTGACACTTTCCCACGCACCAAATAAATACCGAGGAAGGGCTACATTTCTACCACGTTCGTACGATACAAGGAGATACAAATGGAGCAGGAGTTAGTTAACTGAATACGAGAAGCTGCTTGATAAGAGTGGATAATAAAGAGATTACACAGGCACTAGCTTGTTTGGCGTTAACCATCCAAATGTTTGGTATTGTATGGTTTAATTTTAAACACCAATATTCGAGGTTATGAGAACAGGTTTGATATTTCGTCAACAAATCTTGTTGAATTTATACAGTCTTTTATCCTTGTCTATCTTATTGTCAGTCTGTATAATTTCATGGTTACCGGAGTTTTAAATAATTACGAAGCCACAGGTATTTGCGCAATGTTAATTAGGCAGATTACCTTCAAAAACATTGCTGCCGTATTTCTGATATAGTTTTTTGCAAATTTCTCAGTTTTTCATAACAGTTAATTTATTTTACTATTTTTTCTGTACTCCTATAACAGCGCCAGACAACACCTCCAGAGGAATGACGCCAATTTTGAATCCCCGTGTATAGAAAAATTGCACATATTTGTAAATATTGTTTAATAAAGCAACAGTTTCAAAATTAAATCAGTTCGTTTATATTCGACACCCCCTGGTATATTGAGAAATAACGATATGAATAAACTGAATAACTCAAGAGGCAATGGATTGCTTACGTAGCCGTTACTCGTTTAATGGAGACTGCAAGTTGTTACCAGAAAGCTCGAAATATTGGGAAATATATGTAGGAAAAAAATATAGGAGAAACGACTGAAGAACAAAAAATCTGAATTGAATTATTACATTTAATAAATGTTATCATTTCAGGAAAAAAGATTTGCCTTCATATTCATGGAGTGTTTCCTTACTTATACATTCCATATGATGGACATGGGAAGCCTGAAGATATTATGCGCCAAATAGCTAGAGGGCTGGATAAAGCCATTAATATATCTTTCAATCAGGCCAATTCCAACGCGCAGCATGTATATAAAATATCTTTAGTATCTGGCATGTAAGTGAATCGGGTGGCGGTAATGCAAAGCGCATTGAAGCGACCCTAAGCAAAGCGAGGTGAAGCGCGAAGTTAAGAGTTGTCTATCCCGCACTTGAACCAGATTTTCCTCCGGAATGTTTCAAAGAAGGTGCGCAAAATAGATACAGATGGCAAATAAATATTTATATGTATACATATTTTAATTGAAAAGTGTTTATATATAAACAATGTTTATTTGTAGTGAAAAAGTCTATCGACCGAATCGGTCTTTCTGCCCTTGCATACAGGGTGATGTTCGTAGATCGTGCATTAGAAGTTTTCCAACTTGCAGTTGTTTTAGAAACTTCAAATTTTGTTTCCGCACATAAATTTAATAGTCGTGCCTAAGCCATGAAACTACATTTAGCCCTCTAGTGTTTTAAGAAGCTCTTGATTCCTTGTAAAATACCAAATTTCGAAATAGTCGCAGAAAAGAAGTTACAGAGTTTTAGCACGCCTTATCAAGTCGCTTTGTTTCCGCTCAGTTGTTCGTCACTTTGCGCTGGGTCGCGTTAGTGATTACGCTTTATTGAATATTTATATTTTGTCTCAATACTTTTAGACCTATGTATGGATACCACGTAAAAAAGCATCAATTTTTCAAAATATATCTTTATAATCCCAAACTGATTGGAAAAGTGGGCACTCTCTTGCTGAACAAGGCCATATTGGGGCAAATCTTTCAACCTCATGAGGTTCACCTCAATTTTACTCTTCAGTTTATGATAGATTATAATCTTCATGGAATGAGCAATTTGTTGCTATCGAATATGAGGTACAGGCTGGATCCCGATAAGCCGTACCATGATATCGATATTGAATGGTTTTTACCACCATCGATAGAGAAAATATCTTCATGCGAATTAGAGGCCGATATTCTGGCGGAAAACATTCTGAACAGGCAAGAAATTCTGAGCGGAAATTTGGCGATTAACCCTGGAATTGCTGCAATATGGGACGATGAAAAGCAGCGACGTAGAAATAAGAATCAATCCTCACAATTGGGGGATTATTTGGAGTTGAAAAATACGGCATCAGCACCATCCAAAACACATTTAATTTTTCAGCAAGCTCTTAAGGAAAGATTGGCAGCAGCCTCAACTGATATCGAAGTTTCGAAGGTACGTCTTAGTGACCTAAAATATATTTTTGCGTTTTGGAATCTATTGCGCCCTTTGTCAGGTATGTTAAAAAAGGGTTTTCTTTCTGTCGTTCTTTCAACTGTTGACATCAGAGAAATTTCATAAGCAATAAAATCTGATGTTCTGAAGCGAACTTATGAAGTGAAGTTGCGTAATTTCGTGATAAAACTCGAAATAAAAGTACGCATTAAACTGCAAGAATCGTTGCTTTGACAATTCAGTTAAAAATTACTTTTTGAAACATAATTCGTCTCAACCGAATCAATTTCACCTGTTTTTGAATGTCTCAGTGTTCCATGAGAATTGTTTTTTACTATTTCAGCAAAATTCTGATACATCAATATATCCAGCAGAATGTCCGAAAGTTGCAGACATTCAAAACGCTTCTTCTGTGGACATTCATTATCCTTCTTCGCTTGAATTATCACTTGATGAAACGCTAAATTTATCGAGCAGTCAAGACCTTGATAAAACCTTAACTCCATCCGATGTGACTTTGAATACGGACGTACAAGACGTCTTACATCTATTAGAACAATTGGCTGATGAAAAAGTGAGTAAACTGTATCTACCACAATTTATGTTTATTATTTATTTCACCAAGGTGAAAAGGTTTATATTTTTGAAAAGCCTCAGTTTCGTACAGAATTTATTGTTTTGGATATTCCATCGTCACACTCTACTGCCCAGACCAACTCTTATAATTTTATTTAACTGATAATTAGATATTAAATTTATTATTGAAAAATAATATATGCGTTTTGGTCTTATTAGAGTACCAATAGCATATTTAGCATATGCTAAATAATAAATATTTATTATTTACCATATTTTTATCTATCAGCACGATTTTGCTGATAGACAGCCAATTATAGACACTATACTTCTTAATTTTGAACCAGTTCAAAGCAAATTGTCTTAAACGCGAATTTATTTATAAGGAGAAGTAGAGGTGTTAATTCTTGTCTCAGGTGAGTGGTGCTGAGGAAGATATGAGCATATTATCTCAAGTCCTTGCGGAGGAACCTGTTGACGAAGCGGCCGATTTACTTGATCTTAGTATGCCGTTCGATGCACTTACTACGCCTATAAAAAAAATTGCCCTTGCGGACACCCATAGCAATGCCAACGATATCAAATATTTTAACACCACTCCGATTCCTCAAATCGATGGTCAAGTAGAGGACTTGAATGCAGCTGATACATTCGAAGGCTCAAACGTTCAGAATCTTCATACAGAAGACTATTGTTCAACGCACTCGCCTACTTGGGAAAAAGATACAGGAATAATTAGATCTGGACTATACAGATTGGAGGAGCAAACGTTTAGAAGTGATATGCGGTCTAAAAACACGCAGGTGAAAGTAATGCGAAGAAATTTTAATGTAGGCAACAGTACGACATTAAATATTTTAAAGACAAGCTCCAAAACGAAAGTGAAGATCGTGCCAAGTAGGCAATGGTTGATAGGTGAGTAAAATAAAATTAAGATAGCAATAGAAGCCATGCGTAATTTCACCCACATTTACAACTTTCAGAAGTTTAGTTATTACCTTTAATGGATTCCAATGAATTCGGATTAGAGCTTGACTATTTTTTTTTCAAAGTTATAAACTTATGCAACAAAATGAGGAGATCTGGAATCTTTGGTATAGTTTTAATTTTGCCTCAATGCGATGGGCGCAAACAAGTAGAAATAACTGAAAATGCCTCTAGCAAACTGAAAAATATAACTTCATCTAATTAACTAATCAGTGTATACTTTAGAAGATGAATACTTATTTTGTTTACTGAAACCATAAATTAACAATATTATTTTCATTTTGGGAAAGTTAATGGTTTGTTAAAATCTGAAGTGCGATGGCCGATAGCTTCAAATATATACATCAATTGTGATGGTGCAATGGATTCAAGCTCAGAAGACGAAGAAAAAATAACTTTGGCGAAAGTTGCGAAAGGAAAAAGCGAGCCAACTTATGCTCCTTTAGGAATTCAACTTGTTAGATCGCCTAGTGTTTATTCGAGCAACGAAAAAGGTGAGCTGAGGATAAAATCGTTTAAAAGTGCACCGAATTCGGGGTGTTAGCATTCGGGCCTTGCACACGGTATAGTTATATCGTCCTCAAATGTTATGCAAGAAATTTTCAAATAATTGCAAAAAACAGTTTTGTTCTTATAAGTACTCACAAATGCGCAGCTTTGCTCTAATTTAAAATACTATCTTTCAGTCTAACACTTATATATACAGGGATGCTCGACGAAAAGTATCCGGCAAGATTTGCGGTTTCTTTTAGGAAACAACCTCTGGACCCCTATTTCTTTGTTGTCAGGGAAAGCGTTTCTTTTTTATCGCTGTGTCTTCTAACGCCTGAATTGTGGAAGCAAAAACGTTTTTTGTGATTTTATGAAAGTTTATGCTATTAAATTTCCTTTTGTCGTGTTATCGTATTAAAGTTGGAATTATTCCCCATTCACATCCATATAGAGCAGTTGTTCGAAACAGTCTCGAAAGTTGTGAAGAATTTCTGTTGCAAATTGTTGGTATTTTTTATGCTGAATTGTGCAAATTTTCGATTTAAAATATCCCCCGAAAATAAATCAAGAGGACATAAATGTGGCGGTCTTTGTCCTTTCAATAGTAGTTTTATTCGCAATATGCGGTACTTTTCCACCGGACACCCTGTGTATATTACGACATTATATACAACATTGCAATGATAATTATTACAGCTATTTTTAAAGCTAATTTGCGATTAAATATCTGTTATTAGATCTTCCTCATGCTAGCGGCGACTTTTCCAGGGACTGCAACATGTAAGTTTGTGTATAGTATAGTATAGTATGTAATATTTGTACACTTAGAGAAATATAAAGACAATATGACAATTGCAGTAGTTACAATAAGATAGGTAATGGCTTAACTGGGGTTTTAATGGTTTTCGTCATTTTTCTTTCATTTACTTGTAACAGATTTTGCAGCTTCAACTTCCTTTCGTTCACTTTCGTTTTTTTCTGTCTGTTTATGAATGGATCCAAGTTTGCGATTATACACTCTGTGCAGATTTATTGTACAGGGTGTTTACTGATAAGTTGACTCCCCCCTAGATCGTTTATTTCAAAAAAATGTGAAAGTCACCAACACAAAATTTGTTTAATTTTATTCAACTTTTTTAAATCTGAATTTAAAATAAATGTATAAAACACGGAAATGTCAAAATTTGACATAAAGTCTGAAACACCCTTTATACTTTTGGACATAGGACCAATAGGATTGGTTATTCTGATTTCAAAAATATATATTTTTACTATATTCGTATTGGCCGTTTTTCCTATATCATGTTTTAAAAATTATAAATATCAACAAATCAAAGTAGCCTTGAAATTCGACAAGGTGCTCCCTCAATTCAGAACGTTTGCCCGGTAGTACTTTTTTTAAATGACAATATTTATATCTGGATTGGACGAGCGGGTCTTATCCAATGGCCTCCAAACAGCCCCGACCTAACGACTCGTGATTTTTTTCTCTGGGTTATTTAAAGAATATTGTGCATGAGACTCTACTTAGACGCCTTAAAATAGAGGCTGCAATTAACGATATTAATATTAATCATAACTAATATATTCAAAACGTTATAGATAAAATTGAAGTAAATTATAGAGCCTGTCCAGCGTTAAACGGAGGTAATATACAAAATCAGTAATTTTAATGATTTTGTTTTTATTTATTTACTTGTTTTGAAATGTATAGTTTATGTGCCCTTTCTATAGTTTTTTGTTTCATTTCAGGCTACTTTAATTTGTTCTTATGTAAAATTTGGTAAGCATAATACAGAAAAACGACTAATGCAAATCTAGGCAATAAATAATCAATAAATATATCAGGAAAAAATCCAATCGGCCTGTCTAAAACTATATAAGGTGTTTCATTAAAAAAATGAATTTATGTCAATTTTTCACATTTCTTTTTTTGTATTTTAATGTTAAATTCAGATTTTAAAAAATTTAGTGAAATTAAGCAACTTTTGTTTGGGTCACTTTCACAATTCTTTTGAAATAAACGATCTAGGTGGCGTGTCAACTTATGAGAAAACACCCTGTACATGGTGAAACACCGAAAAATTTCGTACTCCCATTAAGGTTTACATCAAATCAATGAGAATATGTAACCTATTTTAATTAAATTTCGAATCATTTGAGTCAAAGAATGACTCACTGCTCTTTTGATGATGTGTTTGCGGGACACTCTGTATATCATAACCATATATTCAAAACGTAATAACCAATTTAAAGGATGCAACATGAAGGCAGGGAATCAATGAAAAAAGCAAACTCTAGAAAAAAATATTAGGTAAAAGTTTTTGTATGAAATTTTTGTCCCAATCCCGATTACCACCAATCGACATATTGTCGTTATTCTAGAATGATAGCATTATTTTATAAACTCTAAATGATTATACATCAATTGCTGGTTTTTATTTCAGAAATGAAGATCAAATGCCTAGCACATCTAGTCATTTTCAACAAGCTGAATTGCATCATAAGCGAAGACTGTTTCTTTCATCTGATAATAGTTCAAATCGTGCAGACACTGAGGCATTTTTGTCGTCCCGGTTATCTGCTTTGAAATCAAATCGCAAAAGTAAAACCTCACAAATCACTTATCCGGATTATGCTGCAAACTCTAGCGATTCCGATATATTTTCTGATAATTGCGATTTGGAACCATCGATGCCGAGGCGGCAATGCGAACTAAAAAATGAAAATGCTGACCCTTTAGACTGTGATAAATCGAAGCAAGCCTGCCCATATTCATCTTCGAACCCAACATTCAGCCTAGCAAACAGTGATCTGGAAATCAAATATTTAGACAAGCTGCATCAAGTGCACATGTCCGAACAAAACTCTATTAGCGGTTCATATAAACCTTTAATGAAGGCACCAACTAAGTCCGAAGTAGAATCTTCTCTAGATGTTTATAAATTTCCCCATGAACAAACAAAAGAACCCTTCTATAGCAATGTAGACGATTATACCGGTCCTGTGGAGATCGGCCATAAAGTTCTACGGATATCCAGTAGTACCACGGCCCATCTGGCTGATTTTACTTCGAACAATGCGCTTGATAATCACCGAAAAATGTTTATGGAAAATGTGGCTAACCTTACGCACAATTCCAGTAACATATGTATTTTAAAATTGGCACATTGCAGAAGCAAGACGCTGACTTTACGCCCGGTCAAAAAACCACCAACGGTAAGTGTCGTTGAAGAATGGATAAAATCAAACTCAACTTCCCACCATCAGGAACCAACATGTTCGTTGGAGGAGACAAATGAAATGCGCTCCAAATTGTATGTTTCTGATAGCCCTGGGGATGAATCTATTTTCGATGCGTCTCTATCACTAACGCCTGATTCTTTGCCTCAAACTGATCATTGCAGTCAAGCAATTGTCGGCTCAATTGTTAATAATGATAGAAAAATCGGGCAATTGAATGATTTGCAAATTCCAGAAGATAAATCCAACACGTCGTGTCAAATATCCGGCCAGACACTGCAAAATTCGTTTGGTTTTGATAAATCTGTACAAGACTTGCAGGCTGCTAGAGCTACGGTAGAACCTCAGTTCTTAACAACTATGGTTATGGAGTTGCATATCCGAACTCGTGGAGATCTTCGACCTGATCCACAACTGGATACTGTTTGCGCTATTTTCTACTCTATTTTTAATGATGTGCCGAATGCCGACAGATCTAAAGCGAGTGGTGTAATTGCTGTTAACTGCCTCCCAGTAGAGTTTGGGGCTGCGAGACCCGATTTTCTATATGGTATTGGAACCGACTGTGATATTGCTTACGTGGAGTCTGAAGAAGCCCTGATATACAAGTTCGTAAATTTAGTGAAGAAATGGGATCCAGACGTTTTAGCAGGATACGAAATAGAAATGTTATCTTGGGGTTACATAGTGGAAAGAGCAGCTGTACTGTCAATCAACCTTCTACCATTGCTTGGTAGAAGTCAGCTGCATAAGTTTGGAAAATCCAAATTAAAGCATGACAACGGAGAATTAGAAACAAATATTATTGGACGAATTGTCTTAAATGTATGGAGAATTATGCGGCACGAAATAGCTTTACAAAGCTACACTTTTGAGTCGGTGGTTTATCATCTTTTGCATAGACGCGTGCCGATGTATACTTCGAAGGACTTGACTCGGTGGTGGGACCATCGCAGTAATCTTTATAGACATCGGGTGGTCAGATATTATTTACAGAGAACCGATACGATTTTAGAGTTATTCGATAAACAGGACTTTCTAAACCGAACCAGCGAACTTGCCAAATTGTTTGGTATTCTATTCTACGAAGTGCTTTCAAGAGGATCTCAATTTCGAGTAGAATCTATGATGTTGCGCCTAGCTAAGCCTCTAAACTATATTCCAGTATCTCCGGATACTCAACAGCGAGCTGGCATGAAAGCTCCAGAGTACGTGCCTCTAATTATGGAACCCAAATCGGAATTATATACGGATCCAGTTATAGTACTGGATTTTCAAAGCTTGTATCCTTCTATAATCATAGCTTACAATTATTGTTTTACGACGTGCTTGGGAAGAGTCAACAAGCTTGGATCGAATTATCCATTTGAATTTGGAGCTACTCAATTGAAGGTGTCCAAGAACATTGTCAGGAAACTTTGCAAACGAGACTTGCTGAATTATTCCCCATGCGGCGTGGTGTTCGTTAAACAAAAAGTGAGAGAAGGCATTTTACCACGCATGCTGAAAGAGGTTTTGGATACAAGACTAATGGTTAAGAATTCAATGAAAGAAAATAAAGGTATGTAGCTAAAACATCATCATCATATGTCCAATCATTAAATTCTGAAAATTTTTGCGAATAGTAGCGAAGTAATATTTTTGTACCTATTTTCACTCAAATAAAGTTTTTTCAGATCAAAAATTCGAATCAAATATAGCTTGTTCACAAAGAATTAGAGCTACATGCGCTATTCGTTCTGTGTAAAACAATAATTTTTTGTTCCTAGTTTGAAAAAAATTTAGAATGTTTTTAGAACTTTTTAAGTACCTACATGGGTTTACAAAATTTGTAGCCAGTTGCTAGTTGCAGAGGCTGTTATTTTTTAGTGTCCTTAAAATCATTTGTAGTTTAAGTATAAAACATTATTTGTTGTATACCTCAATAAGGTTATTTATTTAAAAAAATATGAATTTCAAATGTTTTAAAATTGTCTGCAAGTGACCTACAAGTGCCCATCTACTTATGACGCTGCTATATCGCGAAAACGCAACCACAAGTGAAATCACATTATCAGGTTAAATTCGTAGTTAAAAAATCACTCTCACAGTTATAACAGTGATTTTAAAATCACGCTTTAGCTCATCTCTAGGTGCAACTGACTAATATGAGTTTAATCAGAAGTTCAGTAGTCTCAAATTTTTACAAATTATTAAATTGTACCTTAAACTTTCGCTAATGGAGCACAATAGTTTTTGTTTCGTCATTTAAAAATCTTAGTCATTGTACAGAGAACCCCACTATATTTAAGACTTTATCTAAGTAGAAAATGAATGTACTTCTAATTTAAGATTTGGTCATACTTTAAGTTTTATGATTTCCATATTTTGAAGTTAGACGTAAATGTATAGGGTGCTACAAAATATTTCATATCAACCTTCTTTAGATAAATCATTTCACTCCATGATAACGCTATTAAATTATATAGGGCAAATAAAAATAGAAGAAGAAGAAGAAGGCATTTTAATAGAAAATGTGAAGCATTTTTGAAATAATGTAGAACAATGTGGAACTGCAGAACAAAATCAGTAACAGTAAATCGCACTTCTAAAATGACCATGAAATTAAAGTTATTTATATTTTAGTAATTAAGTCAAATTTAGCTTTAATGTTTTTTTCGAATTCAAATCTCAAAACTTTCGTTTCAAATTTAATATAGGAACTAGTTAATGTTTTTTATATATCAAAATTTTATTTTATATAATCTGGTCCACATGCAACTCACTACGTGAACAAAAGTTGGATTAGAATTACATATTCTAGTCTGTAGTCTGAAATAAGGCGGGTTATCCTTCACATTTTAGATTTCTCCTAATATTGAAAGTAGAAATGCTGTAAGTGGGCCGCTTAAATAGTTCGTGTATATTACTTGCCGTATAAAACGGAAAAGAAAAGAAGCCGAAAGTTAAAAATTTACTGCTCAAATAATTTAGTTAGTTATCACGGATACATTCCTTATAGGCAACGATCCTCTACAAAAAGTTCTTCACAATAGACAATTAGGTTTGAAACTTATTGCCAACGTCACCTATGGATACACAGCAGCTAATTTTAGTGGAAGGATGTGTTGTGTGGAAGTTGGCGACAGTGTTGTTAGCAAAGGCCGGGAGACCTTACAAAGAGCCATTGCTTTAGTGGAGAGCACTCCCGAATGGGGTGCTAAAGTAAGTAGGTAGTTATGGTTTTAGCAAGTAAACTTTACGTAGTTCCTTAAACTTTTTAACTTTTTAATATCGTTTTTTACAATGTCATTTATTTTACTAAATACCTGTTAGATTTAAATTTTTTACGAAGGATAACAACCTCAGAAATTACGTTTTTCATACAATACATCGTATTTAATGCAGGATTATAAAGGTGGATTCCGTTAGAGGCATATGGAAAACGCGCCTTGAAAATCGTGATCTAACAATATAAAGTATTTTCAACAATGCAGTTTTTGCGCTTAAGCCAAAAAGTATCATCAACTTTGATACTCCAAATGGGACACTCTATGTATAATACCGTTTCTGGATTCCCAATAACTTTCCTACATTTTTCTTCAATACTTTCCGATATATATCTAACAATCTTCAAGTAATTAATTATTTTCCAATTTTTTGTTCAAAACTTACTTCTAATTTTATGTTTTTAACTGCAATATGTGTATTAGAAAACACATCAAATTTTGAATGTAGCATACGAATGTGTTGTGTATTAGTTTTGCATGAAGAAGTATGTTCTATTCTGTAATTAGTTGCTTTACAGCAAGATTTCAAAGCGGTCCGATGTCGATTTTTTCATAGGACACCCTATGTATTACCGAAAAACCTGAAAAATATTTGATGTTCTTATACCTGAAAATAGTTCCATTTTTTAAAAAACTAGCTTTTATCTTTGAAACCTTAGATACTATTCAAATATACGAACATGATATAGCATTTGAAAAGGAATTTGATAATCTTTCAGGTTTTTCGATAGTACATATCGATTAAAAAAATCAACTTTCTACCATTTTGAAATCCATCCGTAATTTACTCATTTTACGAGACCCTCTATAATACAGAACACGCATCTCCATAGAACACTAATACTCAATTTTAATATCTATGCTACAACCAGAATTTGAAGCTTTTACGGTTACAGATATTGCAGTTATGAACAATTAATTATAACTAAGTTTTGAACAGAACAATTTGAAAACAATTAGTTACTCGAAAACCGATAGAGTTGGACATAGAAAGTAATAGAGGAAAACTTTAGGACAGTTTTTGAGAAAGCAAAAACTCTTTCTCATTTGAAATAGCAAAGTTAATTATACTTTTTGCTAGAAGCGCCAATGCTGCATTCCTGAAAATATTTTAAGTTGTTGGATCACGATATAGAAGTAGCCAAATTTTCGTTTTCCTTATACATCTAACCTGCCGGTCTAAAAATCCGTTAAATCAGTTTTAAAAAGTTGGATATTTTTAGGTGGTATATGGAGATACTGATTCAATGTTTGTATTGGTACCGGGAAGATCTAAAAAGGATGCATTTACAATTGGTAAAAAAATTGCTGACGCCGTCACCGCAGATAATCCCGATCCTGTAAAGCTGAAACTGGAAAAAGTCTACCAGCCCTGCATTTTGCAAACCAAGAAGCGATATGTTGGCTACATGTACGAAACGGTTGAAGTAGTAAAGCCCATATACGAAGCAAAAGGAATAGAAACTGTTCGACGAGATGGTTGTCCAGCTGTTTCAAAAGTATTATGATTTCATTTCTAGTCTATTGACCGAATTAAAAACATGTATTGCTCCAGATGTTACAAAAGTGTCTAACACTTTTATTCGAAACCAAGGATGTCAGTCTCATAAAGAATTACGTATTAAAACAGTTTAACAAAATCCAAATTGGAAGAGCCAGCATTCAAGACCTCACTTTTGCCAAAGAATATCGAGGCAGGAGTGGATATAAACCTGCCGCTTGTGTACCTGCATTGGAATTAGCACGGTAAGCATATGATCAGAACATGTTAATGATTGCTTTAAAAATATGGTTTCTGAAGCAAACTATATGTTAGAAAATTTGCGATCTTGTTGGTTGAGATTTACGTTTTTTATAAAACAACCATCGCCAGAAATTCTTGGCGAAGTTTTCTAAATCACCCGTAACGGTGAGCATCAAAGCGTAAGGATTACCTTCCGTTGGTAACTTCTATATACATTTATATAATGTGGAAACAAATATAATCTAATTATAAAATATTAAAAAGCTAATTTATGAGATGTAAACATTTTTGGTTTAGACTCCCAGATTATTGTAATATTTTTTTTTCAGTAAATGGACCTCAGTCGATAAGCGAAATGAACCTAGAAATGGAGAGAGAGTCCCATATGTAATAGTAAACGGTCCTCCCGGTTTGCCGCTTATTCGACTTGTGCGAAGCCCGAGAGATCTACTGAATGATAACTCATTACGACCTAACGCTCTCTATTATATTACCAAAGTAATCATTCCCCCTCTTAACCGATGCCTCAATTTGATTGGAGCAGACGTGAATACTTGGTAATTAATATATATCTTTTTATTTTACCTTGTATCAGGATCCCAAAAGGTATATCGCTTGCAGTCATTAAAGGTTTTATTGCTAGAAAACACGATATACGGGACTAATCATGAAGTCTTGCGCAAAATCAAATTGGAAAATAAAAACAGCATTTTCCATTATTCAGAAAACCTCTATAACAAATTTGCAAAAAGCGAAACGCGAAACGAAAATTACTCCGTGGTTGCCATCTATTTCTACAGAATAAATCGTATAGTATAAAACCGGAATATAAATCAATTTTACAAAAATGTAATTTAAAAAAATCGAAAGCCCCGATTCAGAATCCAGAAACTCCCTCGTCGTTCTTCGTCGAATAAATGTAACAAGCAACAATATCATAAAATGCAAGTCAACAATATGGAACTTAAGGCTCTACAACTAGATGGTAATCAGGGGAAAAGTAATGCCAAACTTACCGCAAGCTGCATCGTGCCACCTGGAAAGAAAGAAAAAATGTGTTGAGTACAGCAGGATTGCCACACATTGGTGTCCAAAGCTAATTTATTTGAAATGAGCACAACAAAGAAAGAGACAAATAATCCACGCAACTTCAGTTGCTTTTGGTAAAACTAAATTCAGTTCAAATTAAGTGATGTATAGATTAGAAATCATTCTTACCAGCTTTCTGCAACCTGCTGCTGCATCCTCCATTTCCTACCCATGAATGCTCCAAAGGTACGCACTACACACAATGGAAATCCACTCCGAATAAAAACTTTAATCCTGCAGTTAACAAGGATAAACAACCGGACTTCCCTTAAGGGCCACAATGATTCTATATTTCCCATAAGTACGCAATTCACAGGACACGATAAATGACTGGCGACCTATTACGTCTCTTATCTGTAATGAATTGAATATTCAGGCTTGATAGAACCACCACGAATATATAATCATTTGCTTCATCGCCCTTTGGATGAATCATTGCACTTCAATTTAACAGCTAAAGATAAACAAATCGCGACGGTGGGCGCAATAGACTTTTTTATACTAAATTAAATGCCCGTTTATCCAGCCAGTCTATCGAACCAGTTGTTTTGCTCGATTTTAATAAAATTTTGACCAATCTGAACTGGATATTTTGCGTAAAAACTGGCTATATTTATGAATGCTTCTGTGCTTGCATGATTATATGCTGCGGATTACATAACTTGATTTTGAGAAGATTTAGCTCATTAATCTTTTGCGCGATTTTTCGGAAAATTTCGATTTTTAAAGCTTGATATACAGGGTGTCCCGTAAGCACATGATCAAAAGGCTACTGTCATATTCTTTGCATCAAAAGAAGATGATCTGACCTAACTTTTATTAACAAAAAATGTATGGTTCCTATGCTATTGATGGTCAGTTCTTCAAGAAAATTCCTTTTTTGAAATATCGGGCGAATGGTACGATGTATTTTAGTGAAACTCGCTGTGAATTTGTTCTGATGTAAAGACAGAAGATAAGAAAACATGCATATTTTTTTTAGCGAGTTTCACCAAAAAATTTGAAAAAACGTATTTTTTTGAAGAACTGACCATCAATAGCATAGGAGCCAGACATTTTTCGTTAATAAAAGTTAGGTTAGATCGTCTGCTGTTGATCCAAAGAATATCGCAGTACCCTTTTGATCATGTGCTTACGGGACACCCTGTATATGTAGATTAAAGCTCGCTTACATGGCCGATTTAGTTCAAGCTGTAACATGATTTGTGATTGTTTTTGTTTGCTTGCAGCATTAACGTGGCACACTTAACTCGATTGAATTGAATAAATCGAACTTTGAAATTTTGTTTCTCGTTTAAACCATGCAATGAATCATTTCTTTTGTCTGGAAGTTCAGTATTCTGTCGCTCTTATGCATTCGCAACAATATTATTTTGGAGAGAACCTGTTGCTTTCATTATCTTCGTGGTAATATTTGGAAAATTTCTGTTTCAGGTTTCACAAAATGCCACGTAAAAATAAACCCAATCTTCCAAACTCTTCACCTATTGTGAAATCAACTCTCTCACAGTATTTTATCTCGAACGTTTGTGTCGGCTGCTCTCAACAGAGTCAGGGTGGCTTATGCCAAATGTGTCAGAGTCAACCAAACATCACATATACGATTTTAGCAGAGAAATTAAGAAAATGGGAAGAAAACTATAATAACGCTTTGCTGGTAAATATATTTATTTATTGAGAAATTAATGCGCGGCTTTTAATATATATTTTTTTCGTAGATCTGTCAGTCTTGTACAAGTAGCGTAGATCAAATTGTTTGCGTTTCTCTAGACTGCCCAGTTCTATATAGGAGAAATCAAACATTCAACGATCAGCAGCAATCTGGATACGTTAGACAATTAATGAGTAACAGCAATATTTTTTGAACCAACGAACACACTGTAAACTAGACCCGGATAATACTGTGTCTTAAGACACTTGTGTGTTGATGCCGGTCTGTGGGTCTATGTGCCGCGTCATCTGGCCTCTTGCGACGCGGCACTTTAAACAACACTTAACATTTAATTTCATTCAAGATAGCAGCCTTCGGACTGCAGTTCGTGAAGGCCACGCACAGTTATCATATAGTTTCTGACCCTCTCGGCAGGGATTATTTTACGTTATAAAGCCCCACGAACGAAAGTGCTCAAAATACTTGCTACTTATTACTGATTCATTCTTATTTATCTCGGTTCGATATGGCTCGCATAAGGTGCTGATCGCAGGTACCAATACCACATCGGGGATTTCGATATTTCAACAAACCAAAAAGGCAAATTCCTGCCTTTTGAACACTACCAGATTGCATGCATCAGTCGGCGAAGAAGGCCAAAAAACTAACTTAAAGATTTTGTCATCCCTTGCATACATAAAGGAACAAAGGTCATTCGGTCTTAATTTATGGCTGACCCAGCAGCTTCGAAACCAATCAGATACTTGTGAGGCAAATAGGCTTTACAAGAAGGAAACATGTTGACACTTCATTCATTCCTTTCATTAAAACAACGCATCCGGCGTCTCTCATAGTCTCTTCATCTTCAGTAAAACCAAAGAAGAAAACATTGAACGCGCTGCACCCCAGCACCCACACGCGTCGCAGTCTTTTGCTGGGGTTTAATAGTAAAAATTACACAAGTTATAATGCGTAATATAGTTATATGACCACTTACGCAGACCACTATGTGTTTCAATCCATAACTGTCGATGCAGCATTTAATTATTATATAAGCTGCGCATTCGACATGTAGAAATTAGTCCTAAGTTAGCAGTTAAGGCAGTTAGTTCGTTGTTGAAAAATCTATTTTTGTAAAAATAAACGTTTTTTTAAAACCAAGTTTTTACATCCAGAAACAAAATTATATTTTCATGAAAAATACCAATCAAACAAATTATCCAGCAGCCAAAAAAAAATACATGTGATGTGCGAAATTAGGTCAATGTTATATAGGATGAATAAAAAAGTGAATCTTAACACTTTCGCCTTTATATAAAGGCTGGACCTTTTTCTACAAGGGAGGAGAACTGAAGATGGCTTTAAAGTTAAAATAAATAAAAAAAAAGACTAAATGAAATTTTACACATACTGAAATTTCCAAACTCTAGGAAACAGTTTGGAGATTCCGATCGTACTAGTTGTAGAAATGAGGAAAAATGTATAGACATTGTGGATAGAAATAAAACATAAATATTTTTTATTTAATATATTGTCGGCAAAATTAACGCACCATTACATAAAATGGCTGTAAATACAATTTATATTATAATATAATAAAAAATTTCTAGCAATAACAATCTATAGGGATACATCGTTAACAATGCTATAATTTATTTCATGTACAGTTTAATCATGTTGGTATATTTTTATCATAAAAGTATTAAACCTTTAAAACTATTTAATTGCTACCTACTCAAAATGATGTTTTCAGAAGCATGTGGCGTTCTTCGCTTACCTAGTATTATCTTATAGAGCTAATAAGTACGAAACAAAATATTTAAGCAACCAATATGGCTAAAACATTCGGAGATGTATAATATACAGTGAGGTTTCTTTGTCTCTGAACATAAAGGTGTATTTACCCATCGTCTCTCAAGCAAAAGAGTTTTTTTCTTTTTCAGTGTTCAGATTACCGCTCAATTATAACCTGCATGAAATTTGGCCACTTGCCAACATAAATAAAGACTCAGGGCTTTATTTAGGTGTACCTACAAAATGAACATGGGTGTAATTACAATACATGCTTAGAGGAAACACTGTAATGATGTATTAGTGCATCTAATTCTGCACTTTAAAACAATTTATGATAAGAGCCATTAGCATTAATTGCTAAAGAAGAGTTGCTTATATTGAAGCTGTTCAGCTTTATTGCTCTCCGCTTTATTTCCCTACTTTTGGGGTATTCCGAAGTTTCAACATCGTCTCGAATCGAAGCGACCAATCTTAATTGAGGTTTGTTAATTTCTCAAAACGCTGCGGCACTACGAATTTTGAAGAAAACCAAGAAAAATACTTAATGACTTTCTAAAGTTAACCCTGCATACGTAGTCCAGTGTCGCAGTACGACTTGGTCGGGCGTTTTCGCAGTACAATTCTACTGTAAATAGAATGGAAACACAAATCTAATGGCCTCTGGTTGGTCTGCAGTCAAATGAAACCCACTTGGTCGCTCTGCGCAAATATAAAATCAATTGACATTCGGTTTTGGGTTTTCCCATAAAATCGTACTGCGGTGTAGGATCGTGTGTGGCAGGCTTTAGTGTTTTCAATATATTATAGTTAAAAAAATACCCTCAAAACTTAAATTTTTCATTAATACAATCACCATATAGGAGATAAGTTCCTTGGTTTCACACATTTTGGGTATATTTACTTATTTTCCTTTTCGACTTGCTTGCAATGCAATACTGAATGCAATGGATTGCCAAGTCTTAGATTTTATTTATTTATTAGGTAACGAAATAGAGCGCAGGCGAAAAAAGCTGAATTATATTTTCCTCTAAGTTATAGAACAATACTGATTTTTCTATTTAATAGATTTCGTTATCAGTTAAACATGTTTCAACTTTTCAACAACAAAGAAATACAATAAATAATAGTTTAATGTAAATTAACAAAAATAATAGAAAGTTTTGCACGCATTTAAATTAAGGAGTGTTGATCAACTCTGATTAGTAGGTAATAAAGCATATATATTTTTGTGATAAATTTCGTATAAACTAGTTAAGATGTTTGCACAAACATTTCATTGGAAAATTGGACCGATTACGACACAGCAAATAAGTTATGCCTAATCAGATATGTTTTGGATTGGCTTATAAATAATTGTCGAATTAAATCTTTGTAACAAATTTTCTATCCATTTACCTAAATCAAGAACTAAGCGACAGCACCAGTACCTATTACCTTTAAAGGAAGGAATATCTTTTATCTAAATCGTTTTCCTATTAAAAATCCCAAATTTGTGTCTTCTGGTTACGCTAAGAGAAAACACAAACTCTTATTTTAAAAATTTTATCGTGAAAGTTAATATACGGGTAACACTTTCAAGATTGAGCGCATATTTAAGTAAACGTGCCCTTAATAGGGATGATGCAATATCTTAGTTCAACACTCGACTCAATAGATCAAAATGTTTACATCATCGTGCGAAAATCTGCGTGTAGGTACACATATAACTAATAAAATTGTGAGGGTTCAATTTCGAAAAAATCTTGTTTCCGCATGATTAAATTCACACAAACTGGCACGATAACATTGTATCGTTAGTATACACCTATTAGTTATATATGTATATAATTATTAAACCATTTCGCATTTTAAGTTGATATTTGATCACAAACATTATATAATCATTATGTATCAAACATTGCCAAACATTTGTTTTCTATAATCTATTTTTACATTGATATTTTATATTGAATTAATCAACATTTTATTGTGCTTTTACTGCAACTTGTAAAATCTATGCATACTTGGAAACAGTAAAAGTTAACTTCTTAGAGATAGAAGATAGAGTGTCGCAAGCGAAAATATTGTTTTAACGAGTCTAATGCATATTTTACTGGACTAGTTTTTCAGTTACAATATTTTAATATTACATTATCTACTTTAATCACTTAATTTTGTTGCACATTAATGTATCTCGATACATTTAACTAGGTTTTGTCATCTCAGTCATATGCCTAAGTTTACAAGCACTAGTATAAAACGACTATTGTTGAAGCCTTAAAAAAGTGCATGCTTTTTCTTGTTTTCTCCAAATTTAATTTTGCCAATGCAATGGTAAAATGGATTTGTTATTTGAACACTTAGAAATACTATTTTGATAACAGACAACTTTATCTAATAAAAACAAATTTAACATAATTATATAAGTCCGGAGAGACATTTTTACACAATTTACACTGCTCAATATGAGCAAAATGCTGTAAACGGCTTATCAACGGGTTACTATAAGCAACAGAAATGCGAGAATTATATCAAGTATTTTTACTTAACAGAATGGAAATCAGTTTCCATTAGTCCTGGACGTCCCAGTTAAACATCATTATATTACATGTAAATGCTCTGTCCGAGCAGTTTCATACGAGATTCATGTAATACATATTCCCCACAATTTTTTGAGATTTTGCTTGTAACGTTATGCTCTAAACACACGGCGCTAAGTTAAATTTCAACA
Organism: Dendroctonus ponderosae; assembly: GCF_020466585.1. NCBI lineage: Eukaryota > Metazoa > Arthropoda > Insecta > Coleoptera > Curculionidae > Dendroctonus > Dendroctonus ponderosae. Next base: position 9,395 of record NW_026018448.1, on the reverse strand, counting down.
GTAAGTGTTTGACTCTAGCATGTCCTCTAGTATTGCTTTTTAACGTATTTTCATTTATACCAAATGTAAATGTACATAGCGTACAAAGTTTCTATTTACGGGTAGTTCTACCTTATGAACAGCCAACCAAAATTAAAATGCAACTGGATCATCCGCATAAAATGTTCTGGACCTCGATCAAACGATAAGTTTTAATTGTTTAGTTAAGTAATATTTTTAGAATTCTTAGATTGTTTAATGCTCTAAGCACCCAAAATGGTTGCTGCTTGCTATTATTAGACTTTGCTCGACATTTTTATGCATGTGTACCCTTATACTATATGCGATTGCAGACCTCAAAGTTCTTGTATGCCTGTATGATCCCGTTATTCAGAAGCTGTAATACAGGGTAAATTAATAAGAAATTTCCTTTTAATTAAAATGTAAAATGTGGGTTTCCATATAATTGAGCTGATATTTAGCATGTTTTTTTTTAGATAATTCATACTAATTTTGCGGTATTGATTCACTGAGGAAATTTATGTCTCGTTCATGTTTATGTGAAAAAAAGTTTTTTGGTCTGTTTTATGCAGCAAAAATCTCTTTCCAGTAAAATGATATTTGTCCTTAACTTCCGTTACAGAAAATTTTCGATCATAAATCACGATTATAAATCTAATATTTTGTGGACTTCAAAGACGAAAACCTTTATTGGGTTTGGGTTGGATATGTACCAAAATTAAGTTTACGAAATCAGTGAAATTTTCATTTTGATATCAGATTTTTCGGAATCGATTTTTTCAACTTTGCCACCTTTACCTAAAGTTGCGAATATAGCTGTTTTGAGATATTAGTGTTTAAATTCTCACTTCTCACTCATTCTCACTCTCAACTCAACATACGTGTGCATGTTGTATGCACACCACAGAGGACCTAGAAAGAGTTGTTGAAATCAATAACAGACAGATGCGGGGCGCGAGTTTTCTAACTTCTCGATCAACTTATTATGTTAACATTATAAAAAAATTAAGCCATGGTCCATATATGGGATAATATGGGTTTCGGTTCATGTATTTTGTAAGAACATTTACATTTGGTATTTTTTTAAATCGATATTTTGTATTAGATCTACCAACTACCATTCCATATCAAGTCTATTTAAAAAAGAATGAGTTTTTGAACCAGCAAAAACCTTGTTTCAAAGTTGTTCATCTTTAATTTTACATTATTTAGATGTTGGATAAGTGCATTTTCGTAATTTTATACATTGAAAGTTTTAAAACAATTTAAACTAAATATACATATGTATATTAGGTTTTGTGAATAGTCAAGTTGATTTGACCCTTTTGTAATTGAACCACTTTTATAAGTGCTGAACATCTCTTTGACTGCATTAAATCCTAAACATGTTTTTGAATAAGTAATGTTGAAGACGTGGCCAATTAATTTTCTATGATAGCCAAGTGCAGTTACGACCTATGCAGACCGTCTAATAAGATTTGCATAGCACAAATATAAATTATTGGATCCTATTTATTATTTTTGTGCAGGACAAATTGTGCTTCGACTTTAAGCACGATCCGGAATTTGATTCACTTTAGACATCGAGTCCGATGTAGAATGAAGTAAAATAAATTTGTAAGAATCCCAGTTACCGACTAATGCGCTTCCTATTAATACAATCTTATCACTTAGTGTAAAACAAAGTAACAATAGGCACTTTTAGTGAAGATCGGTTAGACTTAAGTGCCATAAAACATTTTAACTATATTTACAATTTTACTTTCTACAATTTATATCATACTAGAAACATAATTATCTACAACTAGATATGTATGTATATTTCAGCTAGTTTTTCTCTAATTATTATTCGTATTTCCATACGCATCATTTTCGGGAAGTTTATTTTTACGGCTTATCTAAAGTTTAATTGCTAAATTTTTACTTTTTGAGCCACGATTTTATGTTGTTAGTAATCTTGATACATGCTTGATTTTAATGACGATTCATTTTCTTAATTATATATTTAGACTTAGTTCTAAGAATCAGATATATGTTGTTTTCTGATATGCAATTGGTAAAATTACAAATACAAATCGACTTTCTAATCGTTAAAACGATTGCTAAAAGTTCAGCGATTAAAATTTAGATGTCCAATTAGTAAATATTAACAATATGCTTCCGTTGCTCTTTACCGATACAATGTAGTTTTATCATTAAGAACGCCTACATTCCACTATGACAATCTATCAAGTATCAAAGTAAAAAAAATGTTTAAACTTACTTCGTTTTACGGTATAAAATCTCCCCTATTGAAGGAAAAATAACTAGCTCATTATTGCTATATGGTCGGGGATACGTCTACATGCCACTTTATTTCTACCAAAACGTCTTTGTAGATCTTCTAAAATATCAAAATGCATACATGGCATCGGATAAAAAAGTAAATAAACAAATACTTGGATTAATAATAATCCCGAATAAAAATGTACAGTTTTACTATAAATAACTTGCTGCTGAAAGCTTTGAATACCGATATTGTATAGAATAACCATTCTCAGATTCAGCTCTACTCAATGTTGACCAGTAAGAAGATTATGTGACACATGAGTAACAAGTGCCTTTACAATATTTCACAGTAATTGGTGTTTTTAAAAAGTGACAGAAAAGATGTGAGCCAAGAAACACCTGAATCAGATCAATCAAGATTATGCATTATTTCATTTCTGCACCTACAAATATTGGAGCCTATTCACAGATGGCTTGTACATATGGAATGAACATTTGTGGATAACTCATCAAAATTAGTGATAAAAAGCGGATCACCTACGTGAGTTGTGATGGATAATTCATTCATCAATTTCAATCTAATTAGAAAAAAATGTTCTAGATATCTAGGACTAGAAAATCTAGAATTTCCGAAGTTGTTCCAAAGTCTGTGGAAATAGTATGATGCCCAGAATTAGATCTAGATGATCTCGGTTTTGCAATTTTCATTTGAAATAAGAAGGACTTTATTAAAATCCGTAGTGTGCGTGATACTATTATTTTCCTTAAACTTAAGAAACATTAATTGCGTTTGTGTTGATGCTCGACTTGGCTGTAAAATGATGCAATTGGAGATATAAAATGTCGAAAGTCCTGATTTGGGCGGTTTAAGGTTAACACTTCTATAAAGGGATATAATTTGATGATTGGTCTTGATATAGACCTCGGCCTAGTAATGCAAAAACTAGAAGGTTTTCAAAAAATGGCCGCTAAATCATCAACCATTTAACCAAGGAAGGTGTTTACTCACTTTAAATAATTAATTCAACAACTGTATTGTTTGTTATACGTATTGCGAAAAAATAAAGAACTTCATAATAAACACTGGCGTATATTTTTTTTCTTTAAACACATCGGTACGGACGCCACGAAAAAAAAAACAAGAAAATAAGTTACCTATAAGAAACTTACTACCAAAGTGAAACTGGAACGTCGGAACCTGTTACAGAAAAATAACCGTTTACCGCATCTCTGGTCAGAACTCCAAAAACGTCTGTAAAATGAAGACCTGTTATAGATTCCATATGAATATTGCATCCTGAAAGCCAATTGACAAGGGAAGAAATATTGGGCGATAAAAAACAATTCCTTACATGATGTAACAGAGGAAGAAATGATTAATTCAGTAATGAATGCAGGTTTGAATGAAGGTCCAAATCATAAACTAAGGAACGAACACGAATAAATCATTGTTCCTGAAAAAAAGTAAGACTGATGGCAAAAATATAATTTTTGGATGTTGATAAGAAGATAGACAAAATAGATAAAACTATTTTTCTCACAATTTTGTGATTTTTTTTATTCAAATTAATCGCCCTGGATTAACGAATTTGTATTGTACTGATATTTTATTATTATTTGGATATTTAGTAATTCCAGTTCCTCCTAAGTGTTTCTGCAAACAGAATATATGTTGCTAATTATTAATAACATCCATTTGAATCCGTTTTTTTAAACAAGGTTGAAATCGCTTTCAATCGCTACTCAAGTTAACAATACGTAAATTAACAAAAAAGAAATGTTTTATGGGTAGATTTTGCAGATATTTTAGATGTTTTTGCATGAAACGTGAAGTGCCATCCTGATTGTTAAATCTAAATCGAGTTGCATCTAAATCGCACTGAGATCTAATTCTAGTTCATCAATACAATCCCAACAATGAACATTCAATGGAGGCCTAAAATTAAAATTATCGAATTTACCATTATCTTATGATCTCGAAATGGGAAGACCAGAATGGTAGACCTTATTATGAAAACCATTCTTTCTTATTGCAAGCAATACTTTATTAGATTTTTGTTATTTTTTGTCGACAGCAATCAGTTGTCCTGGATATGTTTGCCTTTGGTATTGATTAAAAAGCTGTCACTTTTTTATTCATCATAGATGGTCATTTATGGATTACCATCAGGCTTTGCTAGTGGATTAAAGTTATCTCCTGTGTCAATAGTAAGGCAGGAATGAATTACAAAATTTCTAATATAAAGTTGTCGTTTCTTAGCTACTGGAAACTAATATATGAACTAATAATATACATAATAGCATTAGAGATAAGTTGAAAACTTTCTTGGTCTGTGAAAAACCAGTTTACCCACTATAATTAGCTACGAATATGTTGTCCAATGTTGAACGATACTGGCCATTAGAACGGACACGCGATGAATTTGTACTCGAACATGAGCGAGACGGCCACAAACGCAACGTAGAGAAGAAACATTGTGAATCCTAGACCCTAGAACATAATATGTATGCATGTATTAAATGATACCAGTAGCAAAAATCTTTATTTGTCACAATAATAGCTTAAAATAAGGAACGGAAATATCTACTATAGTTAATGCACATGGAGAATATGTAATGCACATAATCTATAAATAAATAAAAACTATTTTATTTGTCATAGCCTAATCTATCCATTAGTGTGGTGCTCTAGACAGGTTTCCAAGCCACTATTATTAAAGCCCACTATTGCGATACAAATTGATTTGTAAATGTTTAGTCCTCGTCCTCACGCTTTGGTTTTTTATATTTATAATTTTGTGTACATGTTCTGTAAAATTTAACTTGCTGACAAGCACTGCTGTGTTTGCAGATTTGGAAATGGTTGATTGTATATTGGGTGTGCATAATGGGGTTAAATTTCCAATAGGAATGATATATTTTTTAAATGTTATTGGATCCATATTTGAAATAGTGGAACTCTCATGCGAATACATTTGTCTTCAGTAAATTATGCCATTTCATCATGGTGAATCACACGCTTTTAGAGTGCTTGAAAAGTATCAAAACGTTTTATCAAAATACTCGCTGATTTACTAAAACTTAACGTTCGCTTCGTGAAATTTATGTGCGACATAATAATTCTTCTGGGCTTGCTATTCGTCGAATCGTTGAGAATGATCGTCTTAGCGTGGTTACACATGATTCTTTAAATAAAGCAAATTCTCGTTCTTGGTGTGAAAATAATCCACAAGCGATTCATGAGAAGCATTCGCATCCAGAAAAAGTTGCTTCTTGGTGTGGTTTGGAATATATTTTTTCAAAACGACGCCGGTATTTCGGCTACTGTGAATGGTGATCGCTAGCCATCGATGTAAAAGGACTTTATGACCGCAATTGGAAGAAATTGAATTGGAAAACTTGTGGTTTCAACCCGATAGAGCTGATTCCACTAACACATAATCCGAAGAACAGTTTGGTGAATCAATAATCTCCAGAAATCAACCGTTAATTGGCCTCCAGGAAGTTGCAACTTCCACAAGCTATCTTTTTGTGGAGGTATTTAAAGTTGCTCTATGGGAACAAACCTCGAACTCTTGACGGGGTGAGCTTAAATATTAAACGCTGCATTGCTGAAATTAGAGCCGATTGATTGGAGAATAAATCAGAGAGATAATAAAACAGTCAACGAATTCGCTCCTGTAGTCGAAGCTGAGGTGCAGATTTGAACAATGCGTAATTCAGCTCATACATAGTAACTTGTAGTTCAAAATAAAATAAAATAAATTATCATTTAGTTATCTTAAATATTTTGTGTTTTATTTAATTTTAAAAACAAATACTTATTGGAAATCCCTTTATTATTGGATTGTTGCTGCATTTGGTGTCAGTCCGCGTTTGTAGAACCAGCGAATACTTAAGTGTACTAGATATTTTAATTTAGTGTAATGCATGTGCAAACCATGTGTAATTAGAGGAGTATCGTCTGTACAAGTTTTTTGGCGTGTAATCAGCCTTAGGATACATTTGGAAAAATTATATATTGATGGGAGTTTGGGGATTATTTAGCTGTGTACATAGTATATTATGCAAAAATAGGAATATTTTTCAAAACTCTGCAAACGTACTTTATTCATTCGCCACCTGAACATGGCGATGGACATAATCACGAAGAGCAGCATCATGAACAGAATGGTGATAGAGCAAACCATTCCCGTTGAATTCACTTCCACAGGTTCGCGGTAGATTATGCCAAATAGCAGCCAAGGCACTGGTAACCTGCAATTCAAGATATAATATTATTTTTCATGGTGTTAATCAAAAGCTAGTAGCTATGCCTGAACGTTACTTAGCACAAGAATCTTGAATCGTGTACAATGCAAATCGGTGCACCCTGTATATCGTGAATCTAGTAAATGCTACACCCTGTATATTAGAAAATACAAGGGAGAATTTTGGGATGGTTTGTCGCCCCCGTTTAGAAATAATTCGACAATTAAAACTTCTCTATATTTAAATTCAATAAAATAGCCCTTCATGTGGAAGTAATTCGGTAGTTATAAGTGAAAATTAAAAAAATATGTATTTTTGTAATGATGTTACTTTCGTCCACATTAGAAGCAATTAGCCAAGATTAATTGCAACAACTGGGCAGGTGAGAATGACCACGAAAGGCGAGTTTTATTGGTCTTTACTTCTGCAGTGTTTACCCAAATTAGACCCGCTGGAGGTTTTAGAGTTAATATGTAACGGACCTGCGAACATTTCACCAGTTCAGTTGTCCATTGGGAGACTTGCAAGTTATTAAGTAAGAGGTCGCCTAATTAGGCGACAGGTAGTGATAACATGCTCGTATTGCTCCTTGTGGACTGTATTTGTCATTGGACCACGCAGTTTTATGTAAAACTCCGTTTAACAACTTTAAACTTTCTATACTTTTACACAACTGATTGTCCCTAACGCAGTTACTCCAGAGATGTGAGGAAATTTTCACCACTGCGTTCTTTAAAGAGTGCTTTTGAATGGCTTCTCTTAAAAATTATAAAACTAACCGCAAAGTGTATCTTTACATGTTTTTCTAAAAGTATCTAACTCAATCATGACAGAGTTAATATACATTTTATTAACTATAAATATAAATAGTTAGATGCAATATTTTTCGCATTAGCCACAATTACCCCTCAACGGACTTTTTTGGGCCCTACCAAACCATACATGATTTCTTATGCAAGTATTACAAGTTCTTTAAGTTAAGTAGGTACTTTCTAAATCAGAAAATGCGTTTTAAATTACTTTTCTCATATTTTCAATTATACTTAATATAGAGTGATTGAAAATTTGCTTCATTTTTCTGGAGCCGTTGTGAAGAATGCCGAGCGTTTTAAAAACACGGCCTAAAAACCCAAAAATCCAAAAAAGTAGAAGTCCAAATATTAGTTTAGATTATCTCATTTACGCGTTCGTTTATAAACTGAAATTCAATCTTCGTTAATAAGTGAAAAAAAATTACTAAAACATTTTTTGTATATATTTTTCGTTTCGCTCTCGAAATAAGCGCCAATAATCCCTTGAAAAAAGCGACGCCAATTTTAAATCACCTGCTTCGAAACTTTCTTACATAATGTGTGAAGTTCTGCATACTGTATGCAAAAATAAATAAGACAACGTAGTATTTGCCTTATCTAGTAAAATTGATAAATTCTTTAAAATGTAAAAAATTAGCTCTAGATCGCTTACTTGTTCCACTATTTTATCTGAATTTACGTAAATTTAAGTTAATTCAACAAGTTCCAGTGGTATTTTTGTTGAAATCAAAGAATCCCGGAAGTAATTTCAAATCTGGTAATAAATTAATTTCAATAAATAAAGTAGAATATAACAGGAGAAAAATAGGAGAATTTTCCTCGTTATTTCGTGACTTTAATGATAAAATGAAGACTTATCAGTATTATGGGATAATTTATTTTCATTGGGCAGCTTTTAACTAATAAATAAAAATAAAAACTGTCACGGATCGAAAATGTATCGTCACCTAATGACTGGTTCAAATATGGCAAAAAAGTTATATTGTTAGCTTTTATTTGAAATCAGCCCACAGAAGAAAGAAGAAAATTGCGAAAAATTCCATGTATTATGTATAACATATTAAACACGATTCATTCATGATTTGATCATATTAAACATGATTCGACAGCGATTCATGTTTTCAATAACATTTTGTTAGACATTTTGCCCTGAACTTTCGCCTGATTTTTTAAAATGAAATTTCCTTTTAAACACAACATTTTCATTTTTTATTAGCATGAAAATATAAATAGATATAATTTAAATAATAACATTTGTTGGAAAATTCTGCTTTTTAAAAGAATCACAAGTTTGAGGCGAAATACCCACCAAAACAATTTTAAAACTAGCTTCGTTAAATTTAAATCCTGCAAATTTGACAATTTTGTTCAAAAAGTGTTTGACCCATTCTTATAATTTCATGTTTTGAAATCTCCATCACAAAGCTTCCATACAAAAGTTTCCTCTGACACGTTTTCCAGAAATTATAGGATTAATGATCGTTTCCCGATTACTATCTTTTTATTAACCTGTGGGCGCAATAAGCTATAGATAGGCGCTGAGAAGCTCAATAGGATGTTTATCGGTATATTATCGAGTCGAAAACTTTAGCTAACCTATTTATGGGTGTTGAGAGACCAGGCATTAATCAAGGACTATCAAGTAGGATATCAGGAGCAATTCAGGTTTATGTGCGTCGAAACAATCTAGAAACTCCATTTTCGATTGGAGAATCTCTCGACTATCGACGAACATATAAAAAAGTATCTTTAAAACTGTAGAAATTATGATACGAACATGTTAGATATTGAAAGCAGGCAACAAAATTTCATTTCATTCAGTATCATCTTTTTCTTCTTAGGTGCCGGCACGTCAATTCTTCTAAAAAATGGTGTGTGTCACGGGACGCTCGACAGAAGTGATAACTTCATAAATTAATAATAATAATTTTATTTTATCTTTCTAATATTCTTGTTTAGGCTAATAATTTATAAATAGATCAGGAATAGGTAAAATTTAATTTAATTTCCTTTTGAATGTAAAATATATTTTTTATTTGCAACATTTAACATTCTTTAACGAGA
>NW_026018447.1:14707-29278 GCF_020466585.1 Dendroctonus ponderosae | reverse complement strand
GCATGTTTTTCTATGCTAAACTTAACCAGGATAAAATCCTACAAAATCTACTTCTTGTATGCTGAGGCCTGGCGGCTTTGCACATTGTGGATCAACTGTTTAAGAAATTCTGCATGCCGCGTAACTTCAACTCAAATTCGGTTTAATTGCCAAGTTGCAACTGCGAGCTTTCAGTCAGGCAAATAACATGCAAGCTGAGTTTGTAAGGCGGAAGCTCCTGCGAGCTTTAACCGAACTGAGCCGACGTCATGAATAGGGGTCTTAATCGTTCTCCATTACGTGCTTCGTTTTCATTACCCGGTGGGAAAAAATCGCTTTTAGTCGGCCTTTTCGCCTTTTCCGGTCGATTGGCTTGGCAAAGAAGCAAAGATTCGCATTGGACAGGCGTGTGCCCGTAAAGTAGATCGCCTAACGGGACTGAATTGTCGAAAAATCCGTTAGTGTCCGTTCTCAGGTCGCTCACTTCCCAGCTAAGTGATGACGATTACGTAAATGGACTTTGCGTGTCTTTTTCCCTTTGCAAAACGCAAGTTAATGCTTGTTGCTGTGTATTTATCGGTTGTACTCCTTGCTTTTGAAAGACATTTATTGGCTCAACCATTTCAGTGGAAGTTCGAGATTGCCATTAATTATTTAAGGTAGACAATATGGTTTCTTAGTGGGGCAACCTCGACAGAACCACTGAAGGAATTTTTCCGGGGGCGACAAGGTCAGCCGCTTTGGCCATACATATGGGTAATACCCGCTGACATCGATATGTATGCTTACGCTCACTGAAGATAGAAAAATCTTCTAACGAACATTGAAAAAAAAACGTTCTTCTTGCTGGGTTCTTTGATTAAAGTCCAATTAAACATAATAATCATCGGATTCATTGAATGGGTTTCACGTACGCACGCCTTTGCTAACGGTAAATGTCTTCGCAGCCGACTTGGAGGTCGCTGACTTGGCAGTGTTAAATCGTGATTTTTTGTTTTCCCCTGGCCGGTTGGTTCTTCATGTTTAATTGTACAACAACAGTACTTCCATCGAAGTGGAACACGCCGTGTCCTCAAGGTGTGATGGTTTTGCCAGCGATTTTTGAATTCATCTTCAATCATTAACATTGCGGACGATTATGAATAGTTCTATTTGGATTAAGCGAAGATTGGCCTTCTTCAGGTGGAGAACTGTGAAGATTCGGTGTCGCAGCTTGTTGTATTTTGTCAATATTAAACGTTCTTTGCAGTTAAGGGTACTGGTGTTTTTGAAATCAATTTCGCAGTTTTAAAAATTGGGACTCTTGAGCTTTACGCTTTATTAATCATTTGCAATACTCCAAAAGGCAGTTTCTTGATTTTGTACATTCAATTGTTGGTGGCTCTTTAAAAAAATGGTTAAAGAACATAGTTCTAAGGCTCTGATCACGCTTTTTATCGATGAAGAAGCTTCCAAGAAGCTCAAAAAACATTTTGGTTTTTTTCATTTTCTGCGCTGGAACGTTTTACTGCCGTCGTTTTTATTCCTTTTTACAGACAATTACTTGCATCCAGAAAGAATCGATTGTGTGCCATTTAAAATGCGTAATTTAAGTTTGTTTCCATTTGGCGTAGTAGAAATTTCAATCGATTAAACCCATTTTCCAGCATTAAAATGCCAATTATTTGCCCGAATCGAAGAAATTACTTTTCTCGAGATAACTGCTCGAAATGAGGATAAAAAATTCAGATTTATGCACTTATTTTAATTAATGTCTCGATTGGAATATTTAGTTTGCGCATTAGTTAGCTGGTCATTTGGAACGGCTTACAGCTGGAACTTTCGATTTGGATAAATATGATCAATCTTTAGATTAAATTATATAGTTTGCAAGTGTTTCTTCCTGGGCCAACGAAAGCTGAAAACGTGCCTGTCTGTTCGCCCAATAATCAAAGTTATTATCTTCGATATTCGCGTTGTCATTTCCATTTCACTCGTGCTCACAGCCACTTCTTCTCCATGATAATGGAAATGCACGAGGGTCTGATGCGGTGACAGCGTGGAAATGGAGCCAGCAAAACGCATTATGCTTGCACATACACACTTGTCAGAAAGCGAGCAAGTTTACCTAGACGTTTGCGGGTTTGTTCATAATTGTTTGCGCTCGTAAAACGGTTGTCCATGTCGGAAATCCCAGTTTTAACATGGAGCAAGCATGATAGCTTTAATCCTACAGCTTATTCCCATTATTATTGTGTCTGGATTCATTCTGCCAGTCGTAAAACAGCCGCAGTTCACGGGCAGAGAAAAATGCGATTAATGCAAGCAATAAAAGTAAATAAAACTTTCTTGTTGGCAATTAAGCAATGTAATTGATCGTTAATTAAAATGAGTTGCTAAAAAATCCAGGCGCTGGATCGAAACCCATTAACAAGCCCTAGAATAAGCTAAACTGCGAACGGAATATTGTGGATTTCCCAGCTTTTCAGCCAGCCAAACCTCGATTTTACAGGCATTTTTCACTGGTGACACATGCATGTTAACTGATGACTCGATTCATGGCGCTGAGCCTTCCTTCATCGAGTCAACTGGTCGAATTCTAGAAGTAATGCGACAAAAGTGCGAAAAGTCATTGTCCCCGACACACTTCGGTTGATTTACACATATTGATTATCAAGGAGGATTACACCTTTTTATTGCTATTTAACCTGCGAAGCTCCATTGACCGATGAGTAGTAATTTGGAAAGTCAAAAGCGCAGCTCAACACAGTTTCACCCAGGCCTGCGCCAGCTGGATGGAGTTGAACAAAAATGACAAAATCGCCAGCAAAAATGCTTTGAATGACCCAATTACTATGGCCGAATGTTTTGGAAACCTGGGCCGGCGGCCGTTGATTAATTTTGAAACGCAACTCATAATTAGAACTCGGTAACGAGGCAAAATAATGCAGTTTTTTGCCGCTCAATCGATACGCTTCTTTGGCCAGCAAAACGCGTTGGAAAATATATCGATTAGATTTTTTAGGCGGGGGGAATATGCTCGATTTTCAGCCCTCAAGCGAGTTAATTATTATCACTGAACAACAGGCTCTATCGGCAGCTTATCGACCCGACGAAGGCTGGATGGAGAGCTGGTGAAGTTATTTTATTCTGGGTTTTTTCAAAAAAACGTGTCAGCACAGAAAACACGGTTTACTGATTAATCAAGCCAATAAGTGAATTGACTTTGAAAATGCTTCCTATTGAGCTAGGCCTGGGCAATTCAGTGATTTTTTAACTGAGTTACCACTCATTAACCGATGAGTTATAACTGGTTAACTCAGAGAGCGGCTACAACTCAACAGCGCATCTCAACACAGTGTTACCCTGGCAAGTCCTAATCGAAAAAGTATTTAGATTGATGGCGTGCAGAGTTGCCCCACCCAGCGCATAATGGCGTAAATTTTTGGGTGTGTGTTGGACGATTACGGTTAATTTGCCCCTGGCGTTGGTGATGGACAATTAATGCTCGATATGCATGTTTTCATTAGTCCAGTCGCTTACTACCAAAAAATCTGCAAGTGTGTCAATACGAGACGCCCAAGTCGCCTTAACTAAATTAGTAAAGTTCAACTGCGGCCCACCCGGAGGGGAAAACCCAGTTTTAATGAGTAGTACTTAGACAAAACTGTAGAGCTGCGATGGCTTCATTGTTCGGAGGATGAATGGGCCCATTCTTATCTGACGAGGAAGCGCAACTTCAAAGATACCTCGTTTCGGAATATTTTATTTTTGCCTCTACAGCGTTCAGATTTATGTTCCCGGCCGGGGAAAACGATCGGGCGGCCACCATGAAGGATCGTTCCAACTAACGTGGGAACGTGCCTCCACGTTAGCGAGGCTGAGCCTCACTTAATTGCCAGTCATTGGAGTTGCGGATCAATTAGGGAAAAGACAAAATGTCTTTGAAATCACTCGGGAGAAGTCATTTTGTTTTATTTATTTATGGAAATGGTATTCACTCACGCGCTTTTAAACTGCAGTTGTTTGGGTTGCCAGAACTAAGCTGAGCAATTTTTAGTTAAAACGGTAATAAACCACTTTGTCCAGGTAAAAGTAGCTTCCGGCAATGTTTTACTGGTCGAATTTAGATGCGATGGGAATTCATTATGCCTAGCAAGAAAGGAAACGTTTTCGCGATAAATCATGCTCGATTAAATTCCCAACCCTCTGGAAGACGTCATGCTTTCGAAATGCCTCCTGGGATCACAATTTTGCTATTTATGGCGGCATCAAATTGCAATTAAGTTCACAATCTTCGCGAAATACACCACTTTTCGTTACTTTTTAGTGCTTTGAAAGCTTTTTGGCATGATTGCTGTAGATTTCTTGCAGTGTTTGAACGTCGTTCATATAATTTCTAATACTTTCATTATGTTAATGGACGCAACTGTTGAAACCCAATTTCCATTCGACATTGTAATTGGAAACAATTAAGTCCGAAGTCTTGATTATGCATTTAAACGACCGATTATCCCACTGCGTTACGACACCTTCCGACATTGTTTCAGCCAACAATTATGCAGAGTAATGAAATTTCAGCGGGTGATCGTTCCTTCCTAATCAACAGTGTAAGAAATGGTCTTGTTTCGTTTGAAAAGGCTGCGCTTTGCGCGCTTTTTGGGTAATGTTGTCTGGAAATGAACAAGTTAGTAGTGCGGTCGTTTGTTTCTTCAGTTAATGGGAAAACCGGATGTTTCAAGAAGAGATGGCCGTTTTGAGCCGTTTGTTTGATCTTGAAACTTGTGGTGTTGAGATCCAGAAAACGTTCATTTTTGTCCAACCAGGAGCATCTCGAATTTCGCATAATTTTGCATTTCTTCATTTGCCACCCTGTAGAACACTTATCTGAGTAATTTTACCACAACAGGGACGAACAGAACACAAATGGTGCTGAATAATGGTTCAAACAGAAGCCCACTCGCTTGAAGCAATGAGAATTTATCCAGTTCCAAAGTTTGGGCAAAAATCTCAGAACTGATGAATTTTTCAAGTCACATTAACTCTGACAAAAACATGTAACATAACTTGAAAAGGTTAAAGTCTTCTTAAAAACACACAAGAGACAGAACCAGGAAAAACCCTTGGACAAACTAGTTTTTTTCTTCTAAAAAACTCGCTTTTTTGTGCTTTGAAGCCGGCGGAAATCATTTTCCAGATTTCCTTCTGACGTGTTCATTCTGCCAATTAGTTGTGATAATTTTCTTGTGGCTATTAATTTATTATTTTTTACTTTGTTTCCAATTACTCCAGTTATTCTGTTATATTATATTCAACTACGCGTAAAAATAAAGTTCGTCCCCATGTGGTGGGAATAGTTTGTTGCGATATTTATCGATATTTTATATATATTATATTTATTTTTTTTTGTGCAATAGCACAAATGCACCCATTAGAGAGTTATAAAAGTCCCGAGTTTATTATTAGCGTTAAACGTAGTTTCTACTAAACTTAAAAGCTTCAACCAGCCATAAACTTCCCGTAACTGGAGCGTGCAATTAGGTGTTCGATGGAGTCGTTTAGATACTGATGCTTGATTATATATAATAAAAAACTACAATATGCCACTTCGAGGCCTGCGCTTCTGTTGAAGAATCATGTTTTGCAAACCGATAGTGGCATACAACTAGTGGAGTAGTTTTTTCTGCAAACATCTATTTACCGTACAGCTCGTCTATGCAACCTACTTAGCCACATCACACTAACATACTTTCCTTCTAAAGTATGCGATGTGAAATGCCCACATACTGATTTTAATAAGAACGTAAGAGTAAATGGCGCTATTAATTTGATTGTTTGAAGATTCAATTAATTACTGATGTTCCGAATTTGCGTTTTAAGTCCACAGTTTCAAGAGTTTTTTAGAAAGTTTGAAAAACTATTGAATGATGGGCTGTAATGGATAAAGTCGCGAAGATGTAATACGTAAAAGAAGCATTTCGTTTTCCGCCCATCAATCAATGTAATTCCGTTCTTGGCGAAACGGAAGCAAATTGTCAATACCGAAACTAGTTTTTTTCTTCTTAACGCGGACTGCAGGAATTAATTGAAGATGCCGAATCCGGCCCAAGTCGATAGAATGCAATTATTTAACTTATTTTTCATTGCAAGTCACTTGATGAATTACAAATGGACAATTGCATTGTCGGTTATGGATAATTGAATTATTAAGAGAGCTTAGTGTGATTGAAGGGCTGAAGGCCTGACAAACTTCAACTAGCAATAGCCGGTTCTTGACAAACACTTATGATCCGCATGCCTAAACTCACTTTTTTCGGTGCCTGTTTTAACTATGAGTTTTCGTTCCAAGCGCCCCGATGTGAACGAAATATTTAGGCAAAGCATACAAAGAAGATAAAGTTAGCCGACTGAAAAGTGGGCCCTTTCCAAACTGATAAAATAAATTCGATTTGGGTCGTTCGCTATGATAACATCTTCGTATAAAGCAGTCGGTTGGAACAAATATTTTACTCCCCCGGCTGATTCTGCAACTTTACACAACTGAATATCCCATAAATGGAAAGCGCTTTCGCGCGAAACTCTCATCGCAATTGGCGCAATGTGATTTCGTGCTCTATCTCAGCTTCAGAATAAACAGCTAGTTGCGCTCTTCCATGATTAGATGGCATCTGTATTTTAGTGAAACTGAACCGTTCGTTTTCTTTACAGCAGCTGTTCAGATCGCAGCAATCGCAAGCAGCTACTCCAGGTGCAGCTGCTCAGCTGCAGCTCTTGCAACAACAGCAGCAACAGCAGTATCTGGCGGCGGCTCAGCAGCAGCAAGCTGCAGCCGCTGCTTTTACACAGCAAGGACCTTACGTCCTAAATGCGCAACAAGTAAGTACTTGAGTGGTTGTCCATGGGGCAGATGGTAAAGCGCCCATTTTCCTGTGCAGGAACCATACCTGATCACCACAGGAGTGCCCGCCCAGTATTACGGAGTAGCGCCTTGGGTTTATCCGGCTCCTCCTGCTAGTCTCGCAGCTCTTCAGCAAGGAGCCAGCAATGGAGCCAGACGACCTCTTACCCCAAATGGAACCAATGAAGCTCAACAACAAGTGCAGGTGTGTAAGGTGTTTTGTAAGGCGCATAGTGAAGTTGATTTGTACAAAAATGTTGCCGGTTTTTTGCTACAGCTAAATCCCAATAAGATATGTACAGAAGTTCCTAATTTTCTTCTTTGCAATCTTAACATTTATGACCGATGCTCCCATAAACGTTTTTTTTGCGCTTTTCATTCACAAAATCACAATTCGGAGAGATTTTCAATAACTCCGAGCTGGAATATCCGATTCTATAATGGAATGGCCTGATGGAAAGCAGTTGCGATCTTTTATCGGCTAATATACTCGAACCTTAACTTGTAATCAGGGAAAATGTTCAAAACTAGTGTTATTTGAGATTTCATATCAGAAATTACGACTGTGAAACCGGAAAAATCTAATTTGTTCGGAAAACTTTGCTTTTTGAGTCACTTGAAAACGGTTTAAACCAGAACTACTAAAAAATTCGTACTAGAACAGGTATATAATCTTGTAATAATCTAATAATCTTGTAATACTCAAAACGATTTTTATGGTTTTTTGCCTGTTCAAAATGCGCCCGCGGATGGGCGTATTTCGCCATATCCATTAAAAATATTAATACATTTACTGAAATAAAACAGCACTTAAATATATAACCATCGGCTGTTATCAGTGTAATAATTCATTGTTTCGATTTTAATCCATATTTAATACCGGCAAATTAAAATTTGCTGCAATAGCAGCTTTATAATAAATATTAAATCCGTAGCCGCGTCAATTGCTATTGCCGAGCATTTGAATAATCGAATGCAGTTTTATTGAAAATCTGCTCGTTTTTTTTCACTTGGATTTTCACCTGCACATATTGCAAACTTTTTAATGCGTTGGCAAGCTATCATCACTCTTATTACTGTCTATAAAACCCAACTTCGAGCATTGCGATTCGTTGCGGAAAGCCTTAAAAGTGAAGGGTGTTTTAATGGTTTCGAAAGGGCTGTTTTAATAGGTTTTTCTAATTGCGCATTGGAAAGAGCTTTCGTCCATTATAAGATCGCGTTTATCTTCTTGGCAACAGTTTGTTTTAATAACACGATTTAGTCCTGAAAATCCGTGTTTTGCCGCTTGATCTTCCCAAATATTACATTTCCTGAGAGTCATAAATTTATTTATTATTTAAATTATCTCAAGGTGCTGCTGTATTGCAACTGTCTACTCAAGTCGAGACCATATAGAAAACTTTTATCAGAAGTCGAAAGCACATTCAATTATGCCATTGCCAGTAGTGTCTTTTGTTGATTAAAAACCGTGATAAAATTCGTAAAATTCTTCAGAAGTGCTGGGTTTAGGCCTGGATCACACTGTGTTGAATTGCGCTTTTGAGTTGCTGCCGCTCTCTGACTTGATAAGTTGATAACTCGTTTGTTAAAGCCGATTAAAGCATTACAAAACCCGAGACCCGATCAACCAATTTAGATTTATCAAAAGAGATAGACTTTCGAGGCCATTCCTTGAAACTAATGGATTTTTCGGGATTTTAGGCCATCATTGGGTAGAATTGCTGGTTGACGTTTCGCAAGCACGAGTGGCTTGCATCTTCAGAAGTGGTTTGCTTGAACAGTGTAAGCAATTCTACCCAACGATGGCCTAAAAACCCGTAAAACCCATTAGTTTCAAGAAATGGCCTTGAAAGTCTATCTCTTGATTTTCGAAGACGATTCGACGCGATTCGCTTTTGGGCAAAACTGTAACTCGCAACTTAAACACTGTTGGGGCAGTTTGGCGACGGCCGTCTCAATCGCAGGGCACTCCCCTATAGCTGTCCTTGTCAGTGCACTTGAACGGTGCAATAAACAGAGCGCGGAATGTTTAGCGCTCCCTCTGCGTCTCTTACAGTATAAACTATGCCTGTTCTTCTCTGTCACATTGCATTTACGCGCAACAGTTTGGAAAAGGAAACGCCAAACTGCCCCAGATTAATAAAAAAAATCAGTTTTTGAAAAATCGGCGTGTATAGTGGACTACGGTGGTCTCATAAAATGGACGAAACTCCACTCTATGAGATCCGTGAGGTCGATTTCCTTGACGGATAGAGCTGTTTGAACGCAAGACGTGCTTTAAAAAATTACCTGGCAAAATAGAGAAATAAACTCGTAAATAGAAAAAACTCCACTCGTTAAACGGTGAAAGTTTGCCTTTTATGACCTGTTTGGGCTAATTTTGACAATTTTTCGAAGAAGATCCGTAAAAAGCTTCTGGACAAGAAATTATGGGGTCCGACTTAAAAAAAAATTGTGTAAAGAAACCCGTAGAAGTGGAAGGTTGCTTTGACATCATTAAATTGAAGAATTTCCACTCTCTGATTCTTCGAAGGGCGATTTGCGGTACTAGTTTGGCCTAATTTTGACAATTTTTTTGGCTGCTGCTTTTTACATTCTTCAATAGAGTAAACTTCAGTCCATACTTGCGCAAAGTTTGACCTCGCGGCAGGTTTCGGACAATTTACAGAAACTCACGATAAAAAATTGGTACAGGCGCAAGCCTGTTTTTAGCACCTTTAAATAGAGAATAGCCCACTCTACGATTCCTCTAAATTTGAATCTCGTCGCAGGTTTGGCCAAATTTTAACAATTTTTAAAAGACGATTCGTCGAAAGTCGCTTTTGGGCAAGACAAACTGTACCTCGCAACTTAAACACTGTTGGGGCAGTTTGGCGACGGCCGTCTCAATCGCAAGGTACTCCCCTATAACTGTCCTTGTCAGTGCACTTGAACGGTGCAATAAACAGAGCGCGGAATGTTTAGCGCTCCCTCTGCGTTACTTACAGTCCAAACTATGCCTGTTCTTGTCTGTCACATTGCATTTACGCGCAACAGTTTGGAAAGGGCAATGACAAACTGCCCCAGGTTATTCAAGTTTTTTGAAATATCGGTGTGTACGGTGGATTTTAATTAAACTCGCTGTGCATTTTGCAAGCCACTCGTGCTTGCGAAACGTCAAGAAACAATACGACGGCCTAAAAACCCGAAAAACCCATTAGTTTCAATTTAGATTTGTCTGAGCATTTTGGGTGGCGTGCTTTGACTCCGATTCTTGGTAAATGTCCGTTTCAATTTACTTGTTAATGAGCCACTTAACATTGTTCTGAACATGTGCTATCAGCATGGCGTCGTAAAAGATAAATGCACTGTATGGTTAAATGAACCCTCAAGAATTTGCAATTTTCATCCACCGTGGCCTGGGTTACTCCGTGAATTTTTCGGAGTTGGCGCAGTGCTGCGCAAATGGCTTGGGGCGCCAACCCAACGCACCGGCGCCGTAACTCAGTTCAGTTGCTGGGAAAATGTTGATGACTTCTTTTTACTTTTTTTAGATCTATTTTAGAGGCCATTTATTAATAATGCTCGAGTTTTAGTAAAAGTTTCACTGAAAATGCTGAGAATCTGAATGTATTTTGCGTGAAAAAGCAAATTTCGAATCCTTCGTGATGATAACCCATTAACGGATGAGTTATAGCTCGTGAACTCAGAGAGCGGCAGCAACTCAATAGCGCAGCCCAACACGGTGTTACCCCAAGCTATCGTGTATATTTGGTTCATTGTATTATACCTAGATTTTCGAATTTAATTATGTATAGATCGAGTCTATCTATGGAAGTAGCTAGTTAAGTACCTGATGTGTTTGATAACCCTATTGTACATTATTCTGTAAATACCTAATGGGCACTGTTTTCTTGCAGCAGGGCGTACCGACGGGCGGTTACATTGTCCCCGCTGCTGCATATTATGAGCAGGGCGGCGGCCCCATTTTGGTGGCACAGGGACCAGCCGCTGCAGCCGCTGCTGCAATGCGGAACGGCCACGGCGCGCCCATGCGCCTGGTCAGTCCGGCGGCGCCCGTTCTGGTACCGCCTGGCGGAGCACCGGGGCGAACCGCCCAGAGCGCAGCAGCGGCCGCTGGCTTGTACGGAGCCGCCGCAGGCGCACAAAGTCTCTATGGGGCGGCAGCCGCTGCGGCTGCTGCAGGCGTCAGCACCTCCGTGAACGGAACCACACTCGGAGGTTAGTATTTATGGAAATTTTGTAGATTTGCTGCGCCTGAGTTAATTGAATTAAGCTGACCGAGCGCGTTTGAGTGTTGCGCTGCCGTTTTTAAATATTCAAATGTTTCTCTTCGCGATAAAAAGCCAAACAAAACATGGGCCGCTCTTCATAATCCCTCAGGCGTACATTTTTATGTTTTTCCAATAACGCTCCCGTGAAATATTCATATTCAAATGCAATTCAGTTCGATTTAATCCGGTCAGTTGTAACAAAACAGCGTGGCTGATGTTTCACAAAGTATAAGTTTATTTTCTTTGTTGGCCCACGCACTAGTTGGCGTTCGGAAATATCACAGGAGGCAGCTAACATTGTTTCAACGCAATGTTCTTTCTAAACAGGATGTTTTCTTGCGCCAAACTAAGCTGTTCATTGCGGTTACAGTAGATTAGAAGCCAATTGCTGGTCATCTTGGACCACTT
Source organism: Dendroctonus ponderosae (assembly GCF_020466585.1). NCBI lineage: Eukaryota > Metazoa > Arthropoda > Insecta > Coleoptera > Curculionidae > Dendroctonus > Dendroctonus ponderosae. The sequence goes on along the minus strand of NW_026018447.1, from coordinate 17,737 downwards.
TTGTCGTCCAAATCACCTAATCGGTTCGCATTATGGGGATAAAAATCGTTTAATCCCAACTCTTAACGATGCTGCAATGTAAATAATTGATTCGAAACGACAATTATTGGCTCTAAACATTGTGATTTTGGGTTCTATTGGTGTCGTAAATTAGACTTGTATTTCGACTTGTGTATAAAACTGTACGTTTTGTAAAGTGTTCAATGTTTGTACAAATAAGCCTGGCTTGATCCGGGTGATGAATGGTTCAATAATTTTCCCTACTTTGTCGTGAATTCGAATCGTGTTTGTGCTTGCCGCATATGTTGCGAATTGCCACTGCTAAACTGGTGTTGGACACACTAATATTTACATATATTGGAACAAACATGAATCAATCATCATTCATATGTAACAGTAACAATGCGTAAAATGTTCATTTCTCACGTTTCACCGCTAACCCAAACTAACCATTGCTGTGCAGGGGTGGCTCAGGGCGTGGCCGGTTCAGGACTGTTCCCTGGCCTTCCGCCTTCAGCTGCAACATTTGGAGGTTCTTCGCAATTGGGTGCAATTGGTTCATCCGCGCAACAGCAACAACAGGCCACGTCGCAACTCCATTCAGGTAAACCGCACTCGCTTAATTTGTTCGCTTGCTTTCATGATGGTTCATTGGTTGGGATTGTGCGTAACAATTGTTTAGTGTTGCTTTACTAACATGTAGCATAAGGGAACTGTGGAGGCTCGAATGTGCTTTAGGTAATAATTAGATTGTAGTTAGCAGGTGTGCTGTATGGTTTGGTAGAGGCATGCAGGTCGATAATTTATGTGACGACGTGAAATTGTATGAGCTGGAAAGAAATTTTGTTTGCCGTTTGAAACGTGGCAAATGCGCCATAGCGCCCTAGATAACTAAGGACCTTTTACGGACCTAAAGGCCAAGTGCGCTTTGGGGAATTGCCTGGGTTATATTTGGCGGTGTAAAACTTATGACACTTTGAGAACATTTTCATTTTTTTTATAAAGTCGACCCAACTGTGTTTTTATAAAGCGTTTGGAAGGAATAATATGGAAGGAATCGTCGGCTAAAGGTCGTAAACGTTCAAAAAACGCTTAAAATCCTTATTGTAACCTAGAGAATGCCTGCAACATTTTTGCGCCAACTGCGTTTGAATGAGCAAGTTTGAAATCGGTTTTATCGCACGATTTAATTTCATTCTCAAAGCCACAAACGGATCGTCACCGAAACAAAGTTCGCTTTCGGAAACTAGTTTAGCTTGCGCGAAATATTTTATCGCCACTTGCCACATTGTTTTACTGCCAATTTTGGCCGCTCTTTTACGGTCTGCGACTTTATCACCGTTCATACAAGGGCGATCCAAGGGGGGGGGNCATTCAATTCTCTATCCAACGATGCCAAAACGAATTATCTGCCTCGAATGGTTCTTGAGAAACTTCGAAAAAAGCAGCGTCATGTTCAAGTGGATTTTGCAACTCAAAAAAAAACACGCAAATTGAAAACTTCTTAAATTCAAGCATTTTTTGAGAAAACTGCCAACATTTCCCAACCATGGTTCACTTTCTAAAAAGGTCATTAAGTAAAAGGTATTTGCTGCAGAACGCACGTTGCACAACTTACCAGCGTATGATACACATTTAGTTTGTTTTTTGTTGCTTTTGTAAGGTCTTTTGCTTAGACGCGTTTCTTTTATTTCAGGCTTGGGCTTGAATACCGCAACCACAGGCAGAAGAGACTCCTTTGACAGAAACACGTCGGCCTTTTCGCCTTCATTGGATTATCGGCAGAAATGGACGTCGTACAATATTGGCAGCAGCCCGAGTCCATTAGCGGGCAGTCTTACGCCACCTCCAGCCCCTTTGCAATTAGGGGGTCTGGTGAATTCACGAGTACGTACACCCTGAGTGGTTTCACACCCCTATTATATATATGATATACATATAATTTAATAATAAATAAATCAAGGAGAGGCTGCTGTTTATGCACAAAGTTTGCCCCAGAATCATAACATTTACAGTTCAAATTGCGATGTTTTTCTTTGCAAACTCTCGAAAATAATGTTTGTCTTCATTCACCAGTGAAGTTATCTAATCTTTTTGGTTTTTCTCAAAGTTGACCACTTTCCAGGTGTTGTCTGCCGCACCTGGAGCGGAAGCAAAATATCGAAATTCTGTCGCTGCCGGACTGAACGCAACCACAATGTTCGGCTCTACCAACTCGTTGTTCGCGAAGATGAATTCATCGTTAACCGCTGTTCCTGCTGCTATGGATAAGACGCCTCAAGGCAGGTCGCGCCTGTTGGAAGATTTCCGAAACAATCGCTACCCCAATCTTCAACTAAGGTAGTTTTCCGCAGTTTTTTCACCGAATCGTTTGGATCAACATGTGTGATTTTTTCAGGGATCTAGCGAATCACATAGTCGAGTTCTCGCAAGATCAGCATGGATCGCGATTTATACAACAAAAGCTGGAACGCGCCTCAGCCCCGGAGAAGCAGATGGTTTTCAATGAAATCCTCTCAGCCGCCTACAACCTGATGACCGACGTTTTCGGAAATTACGTTATTCAGAAGTTTTTCGAGTTCGGCTCGAGTGATCAGAAAACCACGTTGGCGCAAAAAGTAAGTACCAAACCCCATACGGATTCTGGACAGTCTTTCTTCTGACGCTCAGTTGTTGAAGAATTGCATAAACTAAAGTCGCAAGTGAAAGCGAATTACGCTTTTTATTGTCTTGAGTCACATACGAAGTGGCGGATCTTCATTGCAAATGTTCGCATTTATATACCCGGTCGCTTTTAACCTAGAGTACCTAGAATTAAACGATTGATACAGAAATTATAAGGTTATTTCTTGATTACTTTATAAAATAAAATTTCAATTTAATCCACAAATCGATAGAATTATCTTGCTTATAAATTCTGTTTATCTTTCTTTCACCATTCCTTTGGTGCAAAATTTTAAATGCCAAATTGCGAATTGCAGCAAAAACAATTTTAACAATTCGATATCTTCAAAACGGTTAAATTCAAGC
>NW_026018447.1:0-14607 GCF_020466585.1 Dendroctonus ponderosae | reverse complement strand
GCTTGAATTTAACCGTTTTGAAGATATCGAATTGTTAAAATTGTTTTTGCTGCAATTCGCAATTTGGCATTTAAAATTTTGCACCAAAGGAATGGTGAAAGAAAGATAAACAGAATTTATAAGCAAGATAATTCTATCGATTTGTGGATTAAATTGAAATTTTATTTTATAAAGTAATCAAGAAATAACCTTATAATTTCTGTATCAATCGTTTAATTCTAGGTACTCTAGGTTAAAAGCGACCGGGTATATAAATGCGAACATTTGCAATGAAGATCCGCCACTTCGTATGTGACTCAAGACAATAAAAAGCGTAATTCGCTTTCACTTGCGACTTTAGTTTATGCAATTCTTCAACAACTGAGCGTCAGAAGAAAGACTGTCCAGAATCCGTATGGGGTTTGGTACTTACTTTTTGCGCCAACGTGGTTTTCTGATCACTCGAGCCGAACTCGAAAAACTTCTGAATAACGTAATTTCCGAAAACGTCGGTCATCAGGTTGTAGGCGGCTGAGAGGATTTCATTGAAAACCATCTGCTTCTCCGGGGCTGAGGCGCGTTCCAGCTTTTGTTGTATAAATCGCGATCCATGCTGATCTTGCGAGAACTCGACTATGTGATTCGCTAGATCCCTGAAAAAATCACACATGTTGATCCAAACGATTCGGTGAAAAAACTGCGGAAAACTACCTTAGTTGAAGATTGGGGTAGCGATTGTTTCGGAAATCTTCCAACAGGCGCGACCTGCCTTGAGGCGTCTTATCCATAGCAGCAGGAACAGCGGTTAACGATGAATTCATCTTCGCGAACAACGAGTTGGTAGAGCCGAACATTGTGGTTGCGTTCAGTCCGGCAGCGACAGAATTTCGATATTTTGCTTCCGCTCCAGGTGCGGCAGACAACACCTGGAAAGTGGTCAACTTTGAGAAAAACCAAAAAGATTAGATAACTTCACTGGTGAATGAAGACAAACATTATTTTCGAGAGTTTGCAAAGAAAAACATCGCAATTTGAACTGTAAATGTTATGATTCTGGGGCAAACTTTGTGCATAAACAGCAGCCTCTCCTTGATTTATTTATTATTAAATTATATGTATATCATATATATAATAGGGGTGTGAAACCACTCAGGGTGTACGTACTCGTGAATTCACCAGACCCCCTAATTGCAAAGGGGCTGGAGGTGGCGTAAGACTGCCCGCTAATGGACTCGGGCTGCTGCCAATATTGTACGACGTCCATTTCTGCCGATAATCCAATGAAGGCGAAAAGGCCGACGTGTTTCTGTCAAAGGAGTCTCTTCTGCCTGTGGTTGCGGTATTCAAGCCCAAGCCTGAAATAAAAGAAACGCGTCTAAGCAAAAGACCTTACAAAAGCAACAAAAAACAAACTAAATGTGTATCATACGCTGGTAAGTTGTGCAACGTGCGTTCTGCAGCAAATACCTTTTACTTAATGACCTTTTTAGAAAGTGAACCATGGTTGGGAAATGTTGGCAGTTTTCTCAAAAAATGCTTGAATTTAAGAAGTTTTCAATTTGCGTGTTTTTTTTTGAGTTGCAAAATCCACTTGAACATGACGCTGCTTTTTTCGAAGTTTCTCAAGAACCATTCGAGGCAGATAATTCGTTTTGGCATCGTTGGATAGAGAATTGAATGNCCCCCCCCCTTGGATCGCCCTTGTATGAACGGTGATAAAGTCGCAGACCGTAAAAGAGCGGCCAAAATTGGCAGTAAAACAATGTGGCAAGTGGCGATAAAATATTTCGCGCAAGCTAAACTAGTTTCCGAAAGCGAACTTTGTTTCGGTGACGATCCGTTTGTGGCTTTGAGAATGAAATTAAATCGTGCGATAAAACCGATTTCAAACTTGCTCATTCAAACGCAGTTGGCGCAAAAATGTTGCAGGCATTCTCTAGGTTACAATAAGGATTTTAAGCGTTTTTTGAACGTTTACGACCTTTAGCCGACGATTCCTTCCATATTATTCCTTCCAAACGCTTTATAAAAACACAGTTGGGTCGACTTTATAAAAAAAATGAAAATGTTCTCAAAGTGTCATAAGTTTTACACCGCCAAATATAACCCAGGCAATTCCCCAAAGCGCACTTGGCCTTTAGGTCCGTAAAAGGTCCTTAGTTATCTAGGGCGCTATGGCGCATTTGCCACGTTTCAAACGGCAAACAAAATTTCTTTCCAGCTCATACAATTTCACGTCGTCACATAAATTATCGACCTGCATGCCTCTACCAAACCATACAGCACACCTGCTAACTACAATCTAATTATTACCTAAAGCACATTCGAGCCTCCACAGTTCCCTTATGCTACATGTTAGTAAAGCAACACTAAACAATTGTTACGCACAATCCCAACCAATGAACCATCATGAAAGCAAGCGAACAAATTAAGCGAGTGCGGTTTACCTGAATGGAGTTGCGACGTGGCCTGTTGTTGCTGTTGCGCGGATGAACCAATTGCACCCAATTGCGAAGAACCTCCAAATGTTGCAGCTGAAGGCGGAAGGCCAGGGAACAGTCCTGAACCGGCCACGCCCTGAGCCACCCCTGCACAGCAATGGTTAGTTTGGGTTAGCGGTGAAACGTGAGAAATGAACATTTTACGCATTGTTACTGTTACATATGAATGATGATTGATTCATGTTTGTTCCAATATATGTAAATATTAGTGTGTCCAACACCAGTTTAGCAGTGGCAATTCGCAACATATGCGGCAAGCACAAACACGATTCGAATTCACGACAAAGTAGGGAAAATTATTGAACCATTCATCACCCGGATCAAGCCAGGCTTATTTGTACAAACATTGAACACTTTACAAAACGTACAGTTTTATACACAAGTCGAAATACAAGTCTAATTTACGACACCAATAGAACCCAAAATCACAATGTTTAGAGCCAATAATTGTCGTTTCGAATCAATTATTTACATTGCAGCATCGTTAAGAGTTGGGATTAAACGATTTTTATCCCCATAATGCGAACCGATTAGGTGATTTGGACGACAAAAGTGGTCCAAGATGACCAGCAATTGGCTTCTAATCTACTGTAACCGCAATGAACAGCTTAGTTTGGCGCAAGAAAACATCCTGTTTAGAAAGAACATTGCGTTGAAACAATGTTAGCTGCCTCCTGTGATATTTCCGAACGCCAACTAGTGCGTGGGCCAACAAAGAAAATAAACTTATACTTTGTGAAACATCAGCCACGCTGTTTTGTTACAACTGACCGGATTAAATCGAACTGAATTGCATTTGAATATGAATATTTCACGGGAGCGTTATTGGAAAAACATAAAAATGTACGCCTGAGGGATTATGAAGAGCGGCCCATGTTTTGTTTGGCTTTTTATCGCGAAGAGAAACATTTGAATATTTAAAAACGGCAGCGCAACACTCAAACGCGCTCGGTCAGCTTAATTCAATTAACTCAGGCGCAGCAAATCTACAAAATTTCCATAAATACTAACCTCCGAGTGTGGTTCCGTTCACGGAGGTGCTGACGCCTGCAGCAGCCGCAGCGGCTGCCGCCCCATAGAGACTTTGTGCGCCTGCGGCGGCTCCGTACAAGCCAGCGGCCGCTGCTGCGCTCTGGGCGGTTCGCCCCGGTGCTCCGCCAGGCGGTACCAGAACGGGCGCCGCCGGACTGACCAGGCGCATGGGCGCGCCGTGGCCGTTCCGCATTGCAGCAGCGGCTGCAGCGGCTGGTCCCTGTGCCACCAAAATGGGGCCGCCGCCCTGCTCATAATATGCAGCAGCGGGGACAATGTAACCGCCCGTCGGTACGCCCTGCTGCAAGAAAACAGTGCCCATTAGGTATTTACAGAATAATGTACAATAGGGTTATCAAACACATCAGGTACTTAACTAGCTACTTCCATAGATAGACTCGATCTATACATAATTAAATTCGAAAATCTAGGTATAATACAATGAACCAAATATACACGATAGCTTGGGGTAACACCGTGTTGGGCTGCGCTATTGAGTTGCTGCCGCTCTCTGAGTTCACGAGCTATAACTCATCCGTTAATGGGTTATCATCACGAAGGATTCGAAATTTGCTTTTTCACGCAAAATACATTCAGATTCTCAGCATTTTCAGTGAAACTTTTACTAAAACTCGAGCATTATTAATAAATGGCCTCTAAAATAGATCTAAAAAAAGTAAAAAGAAGTCATCAACATTTTCCCAGCAACTGAACTGAGTTACGGCGCCGGTGCGTTGGGTTGGCGCCCCAAGCCATTTGCGCAGCACTGCGCCAACTCCGAAAAATTCACGGAGTAACCCAGGCCACGGTGGATGAAAATTGCAAATTCTTGAGGGTTCATTTAACCATACAGTGCATTTATCTTTTACGACGCCATGCTGATAGCACATGTTCAGAACAATGTTAAGTGGCTCATTAACAAGTAAATTGAAACGGACATTTACCAAGAATCGGAGTCAAAGCACGCCACCCAAAATGCTCAGACAAATCTAAATTGAAACTAATGGGTTTTTCGGGTTTTTAGGCCGTCGTATTGTTTCTTGACGTTTCGCAAGCACGAGTGGCTTGCAAAATGCACAGCGAGTTTAATTAAAATCCACCGTACACACCGATATTTCAAAAAACTTAAAAAACTTGAATAACCTGGGGCAGTTTGTCATTGCCCTTTCCAAACTGTTGCGCGTAAATGCAATGTGACAGACAAGAACAGGCATAGTTTGTACTGTACGTAACGCAGAGGGAGCGCTAAACATTCCGCGCTCTGTTTATTGCACCGTTCAAGTGCACTGACAAGGACGGCTATAGGGGAGTGCCTTGCGATTGAGACGGCCGTCGCCAAACTTCCCCAACAGTGTTTAAGTTGCGAGTTACAGTTTGTCTTGCCCAAAAACGACTTTCGACGAATTGTCTTTTAAAAATTGTTAAAATTTGGCCAAACCTGCCACGAGATTCAAATTTAGAGGAATCGTAGAGTGGGCTTTTCTCTATTTAAAGGTGCTAAAAACAGGCTTGCGCCTCTACCGTGATTTTCTGAAATTTAAGTTACAGTTTTTCTTGTGCATGCACTTTTGTCGAATCTTTTTCTGAAAATTGTCCGAAACCTGCCGCGAAGTCAAACTTTGCGCAATTATGGACTGAAGTTTACTCTATTGAAGAATGTAAAAAGCAGCAGCCAAAAAAATTGTCAAAATTAGGCCAAACTAGTACCGAAAATCGCCCTTTGAAGAATCAGAGAGTGGAGATTCTTTAATTTAATAATGTCAAAGCAACCTTCCACTTCTACTTGTCTCTTTGCACAATTTTTTTTAAGTCGGACTCCATAATTTCTAAGCTTTTTACGGATCTTCTTCGAAAAATTGTCAAATTTAGCCCAAACCGGTCATAAAAGGCAAACTTTCACCGTTTAACGAGTGGAGTTTTTTCTATTTACGAGTTTATTTCTCTATTTTGCAAGGTTATTTTTTAAAGCACGTTCAAACAACTCTATCCGTCAAGGAAATCGACCTCACGGATCTCATAGAGTGGAGTTTCGTCCATTTTATGAGACCACCGTAGTTCACTATACACGCCGATTTTTCAAAAACTGATTTTTTTTATTAATCTGGGGCAGTTTGGCGTTTCCTTTTCCAAACTGTTGCGCGTAAATGCAATGTGACAGAGAAGAACAGGCATAGTTTATACTGTAAGAGACGCAGAGGGAGCGCTAAACATTCCGCGCTCTGTTTATTGCACCGTTCAAGTGCACTGACAAGGACAGCTATAGGGGAGTGCCCTGCGATTGAGACGGCCGTCGCCAAACTGCCCCAACAGTGTTTAAGTTGCGAGTTACAGTTTTGCCCAAAAGCGAATCGCGTCGAATCGTCTTCGAAAATCAAGAGATAGACTTTCAAGGCCATTTCTTGAAACTAATGGGTTTTACGGGTTTTTAGGCCATCGTTGGGTAGAATTGCTTACACTGTTCAAGCAAACCACTTCTGAAGATGCAAGCCACTCGTGCTTGCGAAACGTCAACCAGCAATTCTACCCAATGATGGCCTAAAATCCCGAAAAATCCATTAGTTTCAAGGAATGGCCTCGAAAGTCTATCTCTTTTGATAAATCTAAATTGGTTGATCGGGTCTCGGGTTTTGTAATGCTTTAATCGGCTTTAACAAACGAGTTATCAACTTATCAAGTCAGAGAGCGGCAGCAACTCAAAAGCGCAATTCAACACAGTGTGATCCAGGCCTAAACCCAGCACTTCTGAAGAATTTTACGAATTTTATCACGGTTTTTAATCAACAAAAGACACTACTGGCAATGGCATAATTGAATGTGCTTTCGACTTCTGATAAAAGTTTTCTATATGGTCTCGACTTGAGTAGACAGTTGCAATACAGCAGCACCTTGAGATAATTTAAATAATAAATAAATTTATGACTCTCAGGAAATGTAATATTTGGGAAGATCAAGCGGCAAAACACGGATTTTCAGGACTAAATCGTGTTATTAAAACAAACTGTTGCCAAGAAGATAAACGCGATCTTATAATGGACGAAAGCTCTTTCCAATGCGCAATTAGAAAAACCTATTAAAACAGCCCTTTCGAAACCATTAAAACACCCTTCACTTTTAAGGCTTTCCGCAACGAATCGCAATGCTCGAAGTTGGGTTTTATAGACAGTAATAAGAGTGATGATAGCTTGCCAACGCATTAAAAAGTTTGCAATATGTGCAGGTGAAAATCCAAGTGAAAAAAAACGAGCAGATTTTCAATAAAACTGCATTCGATTATTCAAATGCTCGGCAATAGCAATTGACGCGGCTACGGATTTAATATTTATTATAAAGCTGCTATTGCAGCAAATTTTAATTTGCCGGTATTAAATATGGATTAAAATCGAAACAATGAATTATTACACTGATAACAGCCGATGGTTATATATTTAAGTGCTGTTTTATTTCAGTAAATGTATTAATATTTTTAATGGATATGGCGAAATACGCCCATCCGCGGGCGCATTTTGAACAGGCAAAAAACCATAAAAATCGTTTTGAGTATTACAAGATTATTAGATTATTACAAGATTATATACCTGTTCTAGTACGAATTTTTTAGTAGTTCTGGTTTAAACCGTTTTCAAGTGACTCAAAAAGCAAAGTTTTCCGAACAAATTAGATTTTTCCGGTTTCACAGTCGTAATTTCTGATATGAAATCTCAAATAACACTAGTTTTGAACATTTTCCCTGATTACAAGTTAAGGTTCGAGTATATTAGCCGATAAAAGATCGCAACTGCTTTCCATCAGGCCATTCCATTATAGAATCGGATATTCCAGCTCGGAGTTATTGAAAATCTCTCCGAATTGTGATTTTGTGAATGAAAAGCGCAAAAAAAACGTTTATGGGAGCATCGGTCATAAATGTTAAGATTGCAAAGAAGAAAATTAGGAACTTCTGTACATATCTTATTGGGATTTAGCTGTAGCAAAAAACCGGCAACATTTTTGTACAAATCAACTTCACTATGCGCCTTACAAAACACCTTACACACCTGCACTTGTTGTTGAGCTTCATTGGTTCCATTTGGGGTAAGAGGTCGTCTGGCTCCATTGCTGGCTCCTTGCTGAAGAGCTGCGAGACTAGCAGGAGGAGCCGGATAAACCCAAGGCGCTACTCCGTAATACTGGGCGGGCACTCCTGTGGTGATCAGGTATGGTTCCTGCACAGGAAAATGGGCGCTTTACCATCTGCCCCATGGACAACCACTCAAGTACTTACTTGTTGCGCATTTAGGACGTAAGGTCCTTGCTGTGTAAAAGCAGCGGCTGCAGCTTGCTGCTGCTGAGCCGCCGCCAGATACTGCTGTTGCTGCTGTTGTTGCAAGAGCTGCAGCTGAGCAGCTGCACCTGGAGTAGCTGCTTGCGATTGCTGCGATCTGAACAGCTGCTGTAAAGAAAACGAACGGTTCAGTTTCACTAAAATACAGATGCCATCTAATCATGGAAGAGCGCAACTAGCTGTTTATTCTGAAGCTGAGATAGAGCACGAAATCACATTGCGCCAATTGCGATGAGAGTTTCGCGCGAAAGCGCTTTCCATTTATGGGATATTCAGTTGTGTAAAGTTGCAGAATCAGCCGGGGGAGTAAAATATTTGTTCCAACCGACTGCTTTATACGAAGATGTTATCATAGCGAACGACCCAAATCGAATTTATTTTATCAGTTTGGAAAGGGCCCACTTTTCAGTCGGCTAACTTTATCTTCTTTGTATGCTTTGCCTAAATATTTCGTTCACATCGGGGCGCTTGGAACGAAAACTCATAGTTAAAACAGGCACCGAAAAAAGTGAGTTTAGGCATGCGGATCATAAGTGTTTGTCAAGAACCGGCTATTGCTAGTTGAAGTTTGTCAGGCCTTCAGCCCTTCAATCACACTAAGCTCTCTTAATAATTCAATTATCCATAACCGACAATGCAATTGTCCATTTGTAATTCATCAAGTGACTTGCAATGAAAAATAAGTTAAATAATTGCATTCTATCGACTTGGGCCGGATTCGGCATCTTCAATTAATTCCTGCAGTCCGCGTTAAGAAGAAAAAAACTAGTTTCGGTATTGACAATTTGCTTCCGTTTCGCCAAGAACGGAATTACATTGATTGATGGGCGGAAAACGAAATGCTTCTTTTACGTATTACATCTTCGCGACTTTATCCATTACAGCCCATCATTCAATAGTTTTTCAAACTTTCTAAAAAACTCTTGAAACTGTGGACTTAAAACGCAAATTCGGAACATCAGTAATTAATTGAATCTTCAAACAATCAAATTAATAGCGCCATTTACTCTTACGTTCTTATTAAAATCAGTATGTGGGCATTTCACATCGCATACTTTAGAAGGAAAGTATGTTAGTGTGATGTGGCTAAGTAGGTTGCATAGACGAGCTGTACGGTAAATAGATGTTTGCAGAAAAAACTACTCCACTAGTTGTATGCCACTATCGGTTTGCAAAACATGATTCTTCAACAGAAGCGCAGGCCTCGAAGTGGCATATTGTAGTTTTTTATTATATATAATCAAGCATCAGTATCTAAACGACTCCATCGAACACCTAATTGCACGCTCCAGTTACGGGAAGTTTATGGCTGGTTGAAGCTTTTAAGTTTAGTAGAAACTACGTTTAACGCTAATAATAAACTCGGGACTTTTATAACTCTCTAATGGGTGCATTTGTGCTATTGCACAAAAAAAAATAAATATAATATATATAAAATATCGATAAATATCGCAACAAACTATTCCCACCACATGGGGACGAACTTTATTTTTACGCGTAGTTGAATATAATATAACAGAATAACTGGAGTAATTGGAAACAAAGTAAAAAATAATAAATTAATAGCCACAAGAAAATTATCACAACTAATTGGCAGAATGAACACGTCAGAAGGAAATCTGGAAAATGATTTCCGCCGGCTTCAAAGCACAAAAAAGCGAGTTTTTTAGAAGAAAAAAACTAGTTTGTCCAAGGGTTTTTCCTGGTTCTGTCTCTTGTGTGTTTTTAAGAAGACTTTAACCTTTTCAAGTTATGTTACATGTTTTTGTCAGAGTTAATGTGACTTGAAAAATTCATCAGTTCTGAGATTTTTGCCCAAACTTTGGAACTGGATAAATTCTCATTGCTTCAAGCGAGTGGGCTTCTGTTTGAACCATTATTCAGCACCATTTGTGTTCTGTTCGTCCCTGTTGTGGTAAAATTACTCAGATAAGTGTTCTACAGGGTGGCAAATGAAGAAATGCAAAATTATGCGAAATTCGAGATGCTCCTGGTTGGACAAAAATGAACGTTTTCTGGATCTCAACACCACAAGTTTCAAGATCAAACAAACGGCTCAAAACGGCCATCTCTTCTTGAAACATCCGGTTTTCCCATTAACTGAAGAAACAAACGACCGCACTACTAACTTGTTCATTTCCAGACAACATTACCCAAAAAGCGCGCAAAGCGCAGCCTTTTCAAACGAAACAAGACCATTTCTTACACTGTTGATTAGGAAGGAACGATCACCCGCTGAAATTTCATTACTCTGCATAATTGTTGGCTGAAACAATGTCGGAAGGTGTCGTAACGCAGTGGGATAATCGGTCGTTTAAATGCATAATCAAGACTTCGGACTTAATTGTTTCCAATTACAATGTCGAATGGAAATTGGGTTTCAACAGTTGCGTCCATTAACATAATGAAAGTATTAGAAATTATATGAACGACGTTCAAACACTGCAAGAAATCTACAGCAATCATGCCAAAAAGCTTTCAAAGCACTAAAAAGTAACGAAAAGTGGTGTATTTCGCGAAGATTGTGAACTTAATTGCAATTTGATGCCGCCATAAATAGCAAAATTGTGATCCCAGGAGGCATTTCGAAAGCATGACGTCTTCCAGAGGGTTGGGAATTTAATCGAGCATGATTTATCGCGAAAACGTTTCCTTTCTTGCTAGGCATAATGAATTCCCATCGCATCTAAATTCGACCAGTAAAACATTGCCGGAAGCTACTTTTACCTGGACAAAGTGGTTTATTACCGTTTTAACTAAAAATTGCTCAGCTTAGTTCTGGCAACCCAAACAACTGCAGTTTAAAAGCGCGTGAGTGAATACCATTTCCATAAATAAATAAAACAAAATGACTTCTCCCGAGTGATTTCAAAGACATTTTGTCTTTTCCCTAATTGATCCGCAACTCCAATGACTGGCAATTAAGTGAGGCTCAGCCTCGCTAACGTGGAGGCACGTTCCCACGTTAGTTGGAACGATCCTTCATGGTGGCCGCCCGATCGTTTTCCCCGGCCGGGAACATAAATCTGAACGCTGTAGAGGCAAAAATAAAATATTCCGAAACGAGGTATCTTTGAAGTTGCGCTTCCTCGTCAGATAAGAATGGGCCCATTCATCCTCCGAACAATGAAGCCATCGCAGCTCTACAGTTTTGTCTAAGTACTACTCATTAAAACTGGGTTTTCCCCTCCGGGTGGGCCGCAGTTGAACTTTACTAATTTAGTTAAGGCGACTTGGGCGTCTCGTATTGACACACTTGCAGATTTTTTGGTAGTAAGCGACTGGACTAATGAAAACATGCATATCGAGCATTAATTGTCCATCACCAACGCCAGGGGCAAATTAACCGTAATCGTCCAACACACACCCAAAAATTTACGCCATTATGCGCTGGGTGGGGCAACTCTGCACGCCATCAATCTAAATACTTTTTCGATTAGGACTTGCCAGGGTAACACTGTGTTGAGATGCGCTGTTGAGTTGTAGCCGCTCTCTGAGTTAACCAGTTATAACTCATCGGTTAATGAGTGGTAACTCAGTTAAAAAATCACTGAATTGCCCAGGCCTAGCTCAATAGGAAGCATTTTCAAAGTCAATTCACTTATTGGCTTGATTAATCAGTAAACCGTGTTTTCTGTGCTGACACGTTTTTTTGAAAAAACCCAGAATAAAATAACTTCACCAGCTCTCCATCCAGCCTTCGTCGGGTCGATAAGCTGCCGATAGAGCCTGTTGTTCAGTGATAATAATTAACTCGCTTGAGGGCTGAAAATCGAGCATATTCCCCCCGCCTAAAAAATCTAATCGATATATTTTCCAACGCGTTTTGCTGGCCAAAGAAGCGTATCGATTGAGCGGCAAAAAACTGCATTATTTTGCCTCGTTACCGAGTTCTAATTATGAGTTGCGTTTCAAAATTAATCAACGGCCGCCGGCCCAGGTTTCCAAAACATTCGGCCATAGTAATTGGGTCATTCAAAGCATTTTTGCTGGCGATTTTGTCATTTTTGTTCAACTCCATCCAGCTGGCGCAGGCCTGGGTGAAACTGTGTTGAGCTGCGCTTTTGACTTTCCAAATTACTACTCATCGGTCAATGGAGCTTCGCAGGTTAAATAGCAATAAAAAGGTGTAATCCTCCTTGATAATCAATATGTGTAAATCAACCGAAGTGTGTCGGGGACAATGACTTTTCGCACTTTTGTCGCATTACTTCTAGAATTCGACCAGTTGACTCGATGAAGGAAGGCTCAGCGCCATGAATCGAGTCATCAGTTAACATGCATGTGTCACCAGTGAAAAATGCCTGTAAAATCGAGGTTTGGCTGGCTGAAAAGCTGGGAAATCCACAATATTCCGTTCGCAGTTTAGCTTATTCTAGGGCTTGTTAATGGGTTTCGATCCAGCGCCTGGATTTTTTAGCAACTCATTTTAATTAACGATCAATTACATTGCTTAATTGCCAACAAGAAAGTTTTATTTACTTTTATTGCTTGCATTAATCGCATTTTTCTCTGCCCGTGAACTGCGGCTGTTTTACGACTGGCAGAATGAATCCAGACACAATAATAATGGGAATAAGCTGTAGGATTAAAGCTATCATGCTTGCTCCATGTTAAAACTGGGATTTCCGACATGGACAACCGTTTTACGAGCGCAAACAATTATGAACAAACCCGCAAACGTCTAGGTAAACTTGCTCGCTTTCTGACAAGTGTGTATGTGCAAGCATAATGCGTTTTGCTGGCTCCATTTCCACGCTGTCACCGCATCAGACCCTCGTGCATTTCCATTATCATGGAGAAGAAGTGGCTGTGAGCACGAGTGAAATGGAAATGACAACGCGAATATCGAAGATAATAACTTTGATTATTGGGCGAACAGACAGGCACGTTTTCAGCTTTCGTTGGCCCAGGAAGAAACACTTGCAAACTATATAATTTAATCTAAAGATTGATCATATTTATCCAAATCGAAAGTTCCAGCTGTAAGCCGTTCCAAATGACCAGCTAACTAATGCGCAAACTAAATATTCCAATCGAGACATTAATTAAAATAAGTGCATAAATCTGAATTTTTTATCCTCATTTCGAGCAGTTATCTCGAGAAAAGTAATTTCTTCGATTCGGGCAAATAATTGGCATTTTAATGCTGGAAAATGGGTTTAATCGATTGAAATTTCTACTACGCCAAATGGAAACAAACTTAAATTACGCATTTTAAATGGCACACAATCGATTCTTTCTGGATGCAAGTAATTGTCTGTAAAAAGGAATAAAAACGACGGCAGTAAAACGTTCCAGCGCAGAAAATGAAAAAAACCAAAATGTTTTTTGAGCTTCTTGGAAGCTTCTTCATCGATAAAAAGCGTGATCAGAGCCTTAGAACTATGTTCTTTAACCATTTTTTTAAAGAGCCACCAACAATTGAATGTACAAAATCAAGAAACTGCCTTTTGGAGTATTGCAAATGATTAATAAAGCGTAAAGCTCAAGAGTCCCAATTTTTAAAACTGCGAAATTGATTTCAAAAACACCAGTACCCTTAACTGCAAAGAACGTTTAATATTGACAAAATACAACAAGCTGCGACACCGAATCTTCACAGTTCTCCACCTGAAGAAGGCCAATCTTCGCTTAATCCAAATAGAACTATTCATAATCGTCCGCAATGTTAATGATTGAAGATGAATTCAAAAATCGCTGGCAAAACCATCACACCTTGAGGACACGGCGTGTTCCACTTCGATGGAAGTACTGTTGTTGTACAATTAAACATGAAGAACCAACCGGCCAGGGGAAAACAAAAAATCACGATTTAACACTGCCAAGTCAGCGACCTCCAAGTCGGCTGCGAAGACATTTACCGTTAGCAAAGGCGTGCGTACGTGAAACCCATTCAATGAATCCGATGATTATTATGTTTAATTGGACTTTAATCAAAGAACCCAGCAAGAAGAACGTTTTTTTTTCAATGTTCGTTAGAAGATTTTTCTATCTTCAGTGAGCGTAAGCATACATATCGATGTCAGCGGGTATTACCCATATGTATGGCCAAAGCGGCTGACCTTGTCGCCCCCGGAAAAATTCCTTCAGTGGTTCTGTCGAGGTTGCCCCACTAAGAAACCATATTGTCTACCTTAAATAATTAATGGCAATCTCGAACTTCCACTGAAATGGTTGAGCCAATAAATGTCTTTCAAAAGCAAGGAGTACAACCGATAAATACACAGCAACAAGCATTAACTTGCGTTTTGCAAAGGGAAAAAGACACGCAAAGTCCATTTACGTAATCGTCATCACTTAGCTGGGAAGTGAGCGACCTGAGAACGGACACTAACGGATTTTTCGACAATTCAGTCCCGTTAGGCGATCTACTTTACGGGCACACGCCTGTCCAATGCGAATCTTTGCTTCTTTGCCAAGCCAATCGACCGGAAAAGGCGAAAAGGCCGACTAAAAGCGATTTTTTCCCACCGGGTAATGAAAACGAAGCACGTAATGGAGAACGATTAAGACCCCTATTCATGACGTCGGCTCAGTTCGGTTAAAGCTCGCAGGAGCTTCCGCCTTACAAACTCAGCTTGCATGTTATTTGCCTGACTGAAAGCTCGCAGTTGCAACTTGGCAATTAAACCGAATTTGAGTTGAAGTTACGCGGCATGCAGAATTTCTTAAACAGTTGATCCACAATGTGCAAAGCCGCCAGGCCTCAGCATACAAGAAGTAGATTTTGTAGGATTTTATCCTGGTTAAGTTTAGCATAGAAAAACATGC
>NW_026018446.1:18152-29824 GCF_020466585.1 Dendroctonus ponderosae | reverse complement strand
CAGGTATGTGCGATATATTTTAGTTTTTTAATCAATCCGCGCAGATGGCGGGCAGTTGGAGGAATTAATTCCGTCGATCGGCCGACGCAATTAATCCATCCATCTGGTTTCGGGTAAAAAAGCGAATTGAATCGGAGTGCGCGGGGGCGGCATCGGCACCCATCGGCCTCTGCCTCTCTGCCTAATGCCGCCACAGCAGCCGGAACGAAACAAGCGGCGTTCGGGCCTAATCCCTCTTATCCCGAAAGTAATTTTGAGTCTTTTGAAACCTGCCCCCCGGATGAAGTGAAACCCGAGCGTATCTCGCACCAGGCAGCCGTCACCCCCGATCCGGGAAAAAGGAATTTTCCCGCTGCCTGAAATGAAATGCTGTTCGCATTTTTGCCTCCTAAGACCTTTATCACTGCCTGGGCTGACAGATAATTATAAAGGGATTTTCTCGGCCGGCACTGCTGCGCAGGCTCCCGTCCGGTGCCCGACTCGACCAGTCTTAGATTCTCTCCCAACATGTTTGGTGACAAAGGTAATCTTCCAAGCGGCCCCACTTAGCCCTGTAAACACACTCGACTAGATTGGAAGTGCATGTAGCCCTTAGAATAAACAGCACTTTATCAATTAGCGACAGCAGCGTCCAGCCGGGCCGGGGGTGGTTCGCTCGTTATTCTCCTGTCGGACGTTTTAAGGGGGCGCAGCCGCCCTCCCCCCACATGCACTGGAAAATTTCCCTAGACCGCCGCCACCACCACCACCTCCACCGATATATCAATCTCTCGGCTGGCGGCGAAAAGTAATCCTTTTGGCAAGACGAGGGTCCAACTTCTTGCCGTAACTAATGATACTTTTTAGTGAAGGATGGCGCGACAATGATACCGACTCCTGACTCCTTTCTTCCATTACGCAACGTCCCGCTTCCATACATTCACTTCCAGGGGGTCGATTGAGTGGTGCCCCCCTTCCTGTTCAGTCACCCAGTATTTTTATCGCACCAAAAGTATGTTTGTTTCAGTGGTCCAGCAGTCCAAAAGCSCCTYAACACTCTTCTTCTCCTCCTCCTGCTCAATTACTCAGGTGAGCGCAAAGTTAGCTTCTCTTCTTTTAGGTTTCCATCCTCTTTCAAGACTCGCTGAGGGTTCAAACGTGAAGGTTGCACAGTTGGGGACTGGAGCAGGACGCCGCTAAATAGTAAACCCTCATTTTCCAACTGTCATCTGGATGGTATCGAGTTTACGAGGAAAAGTATCTTTGTTTCAGTGCACCGCCAAGAGGCTGAGKACCTTCATACKTCTCRGGAACATTTCTCAGGTGAGTGCAAACGCTTCTCTTCTCTTCCGCTCCGAGCCTCCCTGAACAATCGGTGAGGGTTCGGACGTGAGGGCAGCAGTTTGGGGTACTGGAAGGGTTTTTTCACTTGCCTCGAGACACAATGGAAAAAACCCTTTTAGCTGCGTCCCTAATTAGTAAACCCTTATTTCCTAACCCTCATTTTGATGCTACACCGAGGACGTTGCTTAGAGTTGATTTCAGCACTCCTCGTCTCGGTAGCATCGAGTTAGTTGAGGGAGTTGAGGAGTTGGACTTCGCATTGGGAGGGGAGCCTCGGAGGTCTCTCGGACTCTTCGACTCTCCGGAGGAGTTGAGGTGGAGGTCGGTTCCGCAGGGGAGACTTTTCGACTCTCCGTAAAGAGGAGTTGAGGAGTTTGAAAGAGGAGTTGAGGAGTTTGACTTCGCCTTGTCAGGGGAGCCTCTTCGAGTCTCGCGGTAGCGTCAATTCAGCCCCAGATGGACCATCCGCCCAATTTTTCAGACCTGTGATTTTGTGCTAAATATCGGTCAACGTATATACGTTGAAACGTTTTTTGTCGTTTATTGAAATAAAACTCATTTGCTTAAAACGGTTTTTTATTTCTTCCAAAAAAATACAAATCCCAAAAACTTCCGCGTGTTCACTGTGGTTGATTACGTCACGAACAGACCGTCCCCTCCAGGTGTGGCAAATTCCTCCTACCTTAAAGGAGAAAACGGCCCCCATCTCGGTCCGAACTTGAGGCAAAAATGCCTCGTGTTCTCCCCCCACTAAAGCTCTGGATGAGGACGAGTTTGGGCTGTGGATATTGAAATGGTTCAGGGTTCTTCCAATTCCACGCGCCCTCACCCTGGTCCACGTCCAGACCGGCTGGAAGTTAAAATTCCCCGAAGAATTTACCTCCATCAAATACCATGGAGAAGAGGTTCTCGGCAAAAATGTGGCCGTGCTCCTCGCCTTGAGGACGAGTTTGAGCTGTGGAAATGGAAAATGCTCTGAGCTCTTTCCACTTCCACGCGCCCTCACTCTGGTCCACGTCCAGAGCAGCTGGGAACTAAAACTCTCCCGAATTGAACGGCGAAAGCAAAAAATTGCCAGGATCCAAGAACCTCAGCCCATTTTCTTAATGAATCGGCTACTATTCGCAGCGGAACCCTAAATGTGCAAGTAGCCTATTCAAGACAAATATTACGCACCTCGTAAAACTCTCCAATTTGCCGTGATGATTGCGGATCTGCGGGCGAAACGTTGGCTTCGTATGGACAAAGGTGTCCACTTCATGACTAGAAAAGGAAAACATATTTGAAACAACCTAGAAAGCAACAGGCGATGAAAGAAACTAGCGAAAAATACACTAGACTGGCAACAGGGGCAGATTCTCAATAAGAGGGCTTTTGGTACAGATTCCTGCTGTTGGATGATAATTCCCATAAAATGTGATGAATTAGCCGATGCCCGGATATAAATCGGGGGATTTTTATTACATAGGCTTTTTTTTGGTCGGGAATCGAAATATGCGGGATACACGTCAAATTTACGGGGTCGAGATGTGCGCCATCGTTAATCAACAAAGAAATCGGAGAATTTCCTATTGTGAGAATGAGCGAGAGTCCGAGTTGTCACAGAGCGCACCACCGGTGGGTCAATTAGAACATAATAAATGGTAAAAAGGAAGTAGCGTTTTAACGAAACTCCGAATTATTACTTACGATTAGTGGGGGCCTTTGTGTTCGATCGCGCGACAAAAGAACCGGAAAAAGGCCGGTGTCACTATTTATCTATTTACATTACAATGGGCCGCAAATTGCCGCCCATTGGAGTTGCCCATATTGCTTTCCCATCTCGAATTGAGGCCGGATAAATGAGCGGAATTTCGGCTAAACGTTCGTTGGGCAAAAGGAGGCGAACAACCATTAGGCGGCTCTGATAATCGGCGGACATTTTTCACCGTTAACGGCCATTAGAAGCGAAAGAAATAAGCTCATTACCATCCCTCGCGCGCCTGATACTTCCAGTCCATTTCTCGGGCTGATATGCTGGTGCTGCTGCTGCTGCTGCTGCTGCTGCCGCTTCCATCCATCCATCCATCCATCGGGACCGCCATTATTAATTTATCTTTTACAACTACCGAAATTAATTTTCGGAGTCACATCCATAACGCGATGACGTGAATGCAGGTCCAATAAATTATGCAGCCGCGGCCGCTTATTACGCTTATATACGCCGCACTGACTGGATCAATCATTAACGCGTTTGTACGTCTCTGTTGACGGGCAGCGGCGGCCATCGCTCTCTCACAGCCTTCGCTGGATTTATGCTGATGGGAACAGATTAGCTTGGCTCCGCGTTTGATTTATTATTTCGTCTCTCCTCGCATTTTTTCTCCCAACTAAACGCGCATCGTTCGCCTACTTTGCAACCTTTGTGTCTCCAGCCCAACAGTCGCAAGAAATCGACACCCTGGCCCACACCTGGCAACCATGCGTTTCTATACAGCGTGTCCGCAAAGTCAACAGTCCGGAAGTTCAAAATGCTAGCTTTTTTTACCGCAAATACGCAACAAATCAACATTCTCCACATTCTGACTCCACAACCAGAAATTTGTCCGCACTGTTGCTCAGTTCTGCCTTAGGCAATCGTTTGTTTACTCCTAAATGCATGTCTGTGTTCTGAATGCATTTTTCAATGGATGCAACACAAAAACTTGTTGGACGGATTTCGAATTAAAAAGGTTCCATAATTGAAACAGAATATTCGAGTGTTTTCAAAGAAGAATAAAGCCAGTGATGTGAGCATCACTTGCTTTATTAGCCGTTTGGAAACACTCGAATATTCTGGTTCAATTATGGAACATTCTCAATTCGAAATCCGTCCAATAAGTTTTCGTATTGCGACCAAAAGCGACAACTTTGTCCATTAACGAAGCCATAAAGATGAAAACGGACCTCGTCATTAAAGATGATTTTCGTTGAAAAATCACCGTCCAATTGTCGTTGTTCCAAAATCCAATCAACAAAGGCTCTTCGTTGCCCATGGCCTGCCGGCTTTAGCTCTTGATCCAATTCAACTTTGTACGCATGAAAATTCCAGTCTTTTGCTAAAATTCGATGCATAGTGGTTGTGGAAACACGAATTTCCTGAGATCTATGCCGAATTGATGTGGTTGGGCTTTCCTCAACAATTGCACGTACTGATGCAATATTAGCCGTCGAGCCACCAGGACGAACGCGTGTTTCTGTTTCCACTTCATTAACAGACCCAGTTTGCAGAAATTTCTTCATTAAGCAGCGAGAGATTTTATTTCTGTTTGAATCGTTAGTTAGTGTGGTTTTGCAAGAATTTATTGCTTCAGATAAAAGTTCTACGGGCTGGCAAAGGAAACAATGCAAAACGGGTGAAAGTTCCACATGCCCTCACATGGACAAAAAACGTGTTTTTTCTCATTCTAACATCATACGCCTAAAGATACACCTGATAACTCGAAAAATGTTAATTAATTTTTTGCCCATCTCGTTTATTTACAGAGTGCGTTACAGTCTTGCGGAGATAATCTTGAAGTTAAAACATCACACCTCACAGTCGACTTGTTGATGAAAAAAATTCAATACAGCGCATACCGGGTTGCAATAATGAACGAAATATTTGAAATTAAACTTCACTTAGTTGAAAATATTCGAGAATCACAGATTTCGGGAGTTATTCAGATTTGAGCCTTTTGTCATGCAACCCCGTATTACGAATGTCTCTGAAGATGCCGCTACAAACTACAAAAAGTGTTTTATCTCAAAAGCCGTAAGAGATATCGAGAAAAACAAGCTAAGTATACCCGTTTCGAAGAAAAAAAATGGGTCTACCTCACTGCTTGATCATATCCCCAAATTTGGCAACGCCGGTAAATTTGTACGCATAATAAAAGTTAATTTTGACCGTACCTGGGCAATGACAAGATTTCGGATAAATTTCCAACTCAGAATAACAAGTATCTATGAGCTTCTTTTGTTACAAAAATTTCACGAACGCAAAATAAACGGTGTAACAATTAAGAATAAGTTTCTTTTTTAAACTTTTCACTTTGAAAACCCGTCATTCCATAAGGAAGCCAGATCCGAAATTTTTGTACCTCTGTACGCCCTATCATTGTTGTCCAACAACTTCGGGACACCCTGTATCAGTTATCAGTACAAGACCAAAAAGTTGATTTTTTTGAGATCACCCTGTACATAAAAGAGATGGACGAAAAAGTCAAAAACGGTTTCGAGCTATTTGGTTTGTCTTTAAGCTTTTGGTGTTGAGATCCAAAAAACTGGATTTTTGTCCAACCAGAAGCATGTCGGACTTAGAAAAATTTTGTATGCCTTCATTGGCAGCCCTGCAGAAAATCTGTCGAAGATTCTTGATTTATTTTAAAACACTGACTACCAAAAAAAAGCAAATGGGACTCAATAACGCATTAAAGAGAAACCACATGGCGTAAAGTAATCAGAATTTCTGCAGTTCCAAAGTTAACGCAAATTTAGCTGCGCAGCATTCATTTCTGCATAAAGTATTCACTTTCACATCAGACAATCTTGCCGGAAACGCAATATTTTTTGCCTCGAGAGCCTGTGAATTTTGTCACATCAATTGAGCCAATCACCCCATATAAAATTATAAAAGCGCAATAGGTTTTGTATAAACTAACTATCGGATAGCGAAACCACAGAAGGGAAAAGAACTGAATGATTTAGAAATCGCCTACGTTTTGGTGCCAACAAGTGCACAATTGCAAAAACGCATTGCCTTTGGTTTTTGCCTTTGATTTGGCCTTTGGCTCTAAAAGTAGACCAACTTTTCCCCCACTTTGAAAAGTTAGTCTCGGATTTCCATGTTGGTTTTTCGGGCAGGAGAGGCAGGCAGGCAGGCTGTTGATGATTTATGATGGGCGCAAAATGACAAATTGACAAAGTTTCGGCAACGATCGCACAAAGACAACACTTTGACGAGCTGGCGGCTTCTTGCGCAGCGGCCCCCATTCCGCCGAAAGCGCGTAAATAATCCCCCGGCATCTGGAAAAACCAAAAACCCTCTCGCAACGTCGAGGCAAAAATGGCTGTGAAGCTGAGTGTACGCGAGCGGGCGCCCTTTTAGGGCCGTTGCCGATCAACGGCAACAGGGGGACGCAAGTTGGCCAACTTTTACCGCAGACTGTATTCTTTTGTTCTAGGCAGTGATTGGTCGGCATTTAGGTCGCGAGGGTTGGTTGGCCCTAAACGGTCGCACACTCCCCATTTGCTTGCGCCCGACTCGGCCACATCTTCAAGGCCGGCTGGATATTTTTCGAAAAAATCCTCCCGAACAATCGACAATCGATTCGACATGGGCCCCGTATCAAAGTGGCGACAATTATTTTGCGACCATGACAACTCCGCCAGCTCGCAGAGGGATTAATTAACCCTTCGCCGCGCTCTGGATGATGGTTATTAAAAGTTACACGCAAATGAATATGACTCATTGAACTGTTCCTCAAGTGGGCTTCGAATGGATGGGGGAGCCGGGGAAGCGCCCCTCAATCGCAGTCCATCGGACACTAACGGCCGTCCTAAAGACCGGATTCTTGACCGCTAATATTTTTATGGTCGATCGACGATACGGCGCACCGATTGGACTAATCGCTTCCGGCCATGCATCACCGGAATCAATATTGGGGCTCCCGGACTGAGGAAATCAGCATTTCGGCCCCGATTTATGCGACCGGACTCTACCATGTCCCGCTTTATCGACATTTTATTATTCATCAGCTGCGACATTTACAGTCACACTAACTTTCAACTGAAAGTGATCGTACCTGATGAGACACTAAAGTGTGAAACGAAGAGCCTATTTGAGCCATTGCATTCAAACGGTGCACTAACAATAATAAAAGATGCCACCTGAAACGATCCCTTAGCTGCCCCTTTATTCCATGAATGTAAGCGAAAAGAATGACATGATTATGATGGTAATGCGGACAATGCGGCGACAACCTGTTGCTACAATTATTAGTCGCCGATAACAAATAAAGCGCGCCACAAAAGATTGCCACGCTTTTGTCCGTTGCCAGACCCCCTGTTTTGAAAATAGGCAAATATTTTGAGAAAAGCCCCCAAACAAACGTTCCGCCGTGCAATGGACAGGGTCGAGAATCGAGGAAATTTCCCGCTAACCCTGGATCTGTGTTGGTCAATTGACCAGCAGCAGGAAAAGTGCGAAGGACGACTCGTAAAAAATCGGCTTTTACGAGCATCGGATATAAGATTACACGACCGATGGGCCTCTCGGCCTGACGTTTTTATTGCCCCCCATAGATATCCAGAGACACGACTCGAGGCCATAAAGTCAATGAATTGGGCCAGCAATTAGTCATGGACAGTTGGGGGCGAAAAAGCCCCACATAGCCATTACTGAAGACGACCAGTTTCGGTTGGCAACCGAAACGTTTCGCGTTGTTTGGTGAGTGGAAGAAAAAAACGAAAATGTGGCATTAGTTTTGCCGTCGCACCCCCCGCTAAACAGGCCGGGGGGGCCAGTCTAGCGCTTGCGGATACATTAGATGGACTTCCGGCGTCGCGGCGCTGTCGCCGATGGAGCGGAACGGGCCTCAATGCAGCTCTCATGCATATACATACGCTGCTTTCCGGCTCTACTGTGGGGATGACTTCCCCCCATGCCCTCCTAATCGTCCAACTGGAATATAAAACAATCTAACTTGGGGCCAGACCGAAACTTTTGCTGCTCGCCAGCCACCTAAGAAATGCGTTAGAAGCTACTGGATGTCGAAGCTGTGCACCAATAAACTGGAAATCGGGGAGTTGGCAAGATTTTTTGCATCCCAACCGGAGTAGGAAACAACTTTGAGATCCACTATTTACTGGTTTGAAGACACTTATGGAATTGTATATCAAATCGCCCTGAATTAGAGTTTTTCAGTACCTACCTACTGTAGAGGTAAAATATTTCCGAAATTTCCCATGTCCAATTTGATTTTTTACTTGAATGTACGGATATGCCAATGTAGCCACAAATGTTTTCTGAAAATTTTCGCGTTGGTGGACTTTCCATATGGAAACTTTGTCTCCAGAATCGGACTCAAAAGCAACAAATCACCAGAAGCTCGTTTACTACGTAATTGCGTGAAAAAGGGACACAAAAACAACTTTTTAAATGTAGATTGAGGCCTTCAGTCCAGTGGCGCTAATGGAATATCGCGATCGGTTTTTAGTTTACAGATATTTGCGTTTGTTGAAAATTACGTTTTGGGCATTTTCTCAAAACTATTCATAATGAGACTTTTGAGAAAAACTCAGTGCATAACTTTTGATCAGTCGCGCACATCAAAGCAACATTTGTTGCCAAAAAAGATTGGTTTTCGAAAAAAATTACCCTACATTCAGTCACAAACTCACATTTTTTCTTCTGTGGCCTTTCGATATGGAAAAACTATGTCAAATTGGCTGCGTTTACTTCGACAAAAATCCCCGATTTATTTGAAAAAACTTCTAAAGAAAGCTTTCAGGCAAATATAGGCGACGCCCAAAAATGTCTGGGGGATGTTGAACTAGAAGTCAGACAGTTAAAATCATTTTCTTGCATCCAAACCATCATTCGAAAAGCGAACAGCTTCGAAATCCAGTAGGGTCAGCATCCAGCGGATTGGGCTTGGATGCAAAGGCTGAATATTTGTATTGAACTAAAAATTAATAATCAACCGAAATTCGAATTGACTCACGAACTAATGCAACCTAAACTCAACAAAAAAAAAAACATTTTTTTTTGGAAATGTTTCCTTCTGAGGCAAAGACCCATATGGAAAAATGTCCATCCAAATCCAAAATTTCCTTTCTGGCTATACAAGCTACATAGAAAATCAATTTAAACTCCGGCCGGCAAAACCCACCACAAAAACCAGACGTTATTTTGACAAATTCTTAAAAATTGCCTGACGGTGACTGAAATTCGAGACGTTTTTTGCTTATAAAGCACCCTTTTCCTCACAAACGAGATTCAAAAGTAATTATCTAAATCTGCAAGTTTTCCAGCAAATAAATGTCAAACTACGACCAGCTCAACATCGGCGGAAACCTCATGCAACTTAGAAAAATTCTGGAAAATTATCTAAAGGTGACTAAAAATTGTACCTTCAGGCTATAAAGCGGACTTTTCTCTATAAATGATCAGCAACTCTGTTCCTTGATTAGTTTCTGAATAAAAAACCTCGTAAATCAGATGGAATTTTGAAAATATGTCAAAAATTGCCTGATGATGATTGCGGAAAGTCATAGTAAATAATGTCCTCCCTGCGGAAGAAAACTTTCAGACAAATAAAAGCGACTGGTTTAGGCAGAAAAACGCGGTGTTGCCGGCGTTTGATATGCCCCAGTGTCGTACTCGAACTGTCCTAGTTTTCCTTTAGGGGAAGTAAGAGCCTCTTTAGACTCTTGCAGTCTGTGGTCAATTTTTTTTAGAATTTTTGCTATCTACATGCGCAGTTGTCGGGTAAAAGCGAAGAAAAACCCCAGCAGCAAGCGTTTCGTCGGATTTAGTCAGGCAGCAGTTATTAAACGAGCCCTTGCGGCCAGGGGGTGCGATTAAATATCGCCGAAGCATATTGCCGCGCTCATCAACTGTCGCATTATAAGTATGCGATAGGATGTAAACAGGCGAGAGCGGAGCGTCGGTTTCCCTTGGGGTTCGCGTCCCCCTTTCGGGCCCAAAGTCGACTGACAAGTCGGGGGGTGTGGGAATCAGCCCTTAGCAGGGATTTGAGGTCACCACTGTCGGTCCTCATCATCGAGTCATAGCCTTGATTTTGCAATTCAATTTACACTATTAAACGTGCATTTTATTAGAGCACGCCCGAGGGGATCGGAATTAGGGGGTGGCCGGTCGCTTGGCATGGGGAGCCGAATGCACCCAAAAGTAAAGGAGAAGTCGCGATCGGCTCCTTCCGTTCACCATCATCATCATCATGGGGCCAAATCAGCAAAGACAACAAAAGGGGAGCCGGTCACCAAGCCGGGCCTATCGGGGCGCCGGAGGGGACGAGTAAATAAATTAGAATAATAATTATTTATAAATTGATTGAGCGCGCTCCCGGTCCCGAAGGATGCCAAGTGGATCGGCACGATAGGCATATGCTATTTAATATAATTGAATGGCGCCGTGGGGTGGCGGACTCGATAACCGGATTACTGTCAAATCAAATCGCATTAAACGAGACTGCGACCATCTCCGTCATTTGGGCCGCCTGCCAGCTGATTGGGCGCCGACAGCCTCGTTTTCTGCGTCAATGTCAAACTGTTGTCAATGTCATGTCACAATGTCTGCAGCTGCGCCCTCCTTGACGCAGTTATCCAAAAAACACGCAACGATTCACATTTTTATCTTGAGGGTCGCAACATTTTAAAAATTCTTTGCCCGATGGCCGTGGAACGTACCTAAACAGTCCCAAGAACCACTTGAAAAGGTGGTCTTTCCAGCAAAAGTTCTAACCCCAACAGAGATCGACAATCGACGCACACATTGATGAATCCTGCTCACTCCTGCATTAAACCCTGGCAAACAGTTGCGAATATCTGAGCAATTCGCGATTTCAACTAGCGATTTAGAGAATAGAGAAAGATCCACCTTTCATAGACAAAGAGTGGTCAAGGTTTGGTTGCAAACATGTATGAGGTTGAAGAGAACCAGTGTTGGGCAAACATTGATTTTTATTAAAAAAATAAAAAATCACTGATTTATTTATTTTTTATTAAATCAATTGATAAATCCGCTTAATTAGCTGTTTTAGTCATTGCAATTGTTGCCGAGAAGATTCAAGCTAAGTTGAACCTATTCAATAAGTGTGTAGATTTTTTGTGTTTGTGTAATAATGAAAAGTCAGTTTGAAAAGAACGCAATGGCTGGAAGAAAAGAAGACAGTATTTGGCAGTTTTACATCAAAACCACCTCTTCTAATAAGTCAGGATGCAGAGCAACTTGCAAACAGTGTAAGAAAGATTCAAGGCATAGTACAAAGACTCAAGGCACACCATGACGTTTGTAAGAGGCAACAAAACAAACAAGGCACAACAACAAATGCAAACATCGATCTTCCGCCCAACTTTTTTGAGACTGGGAGTGCTTCATCCACCTTTACATTTCCCTCGACAAGCTCCAACTCACCTCCAGAATCTCCATCATCCTACACGCAAACAACTACCGAGTCGGCTTCCAAGAGAAAGAAACGTGAAAGCTCAATGTCCTCAATGTCCAATTTCGTTAGGCGAACTTCAGCAGGGGAAAAACATCTTATTGACAAACAAATAGCTAAGGCCATATTTGCCACAAACTCAAGTTTTAGATGTATCGAGAA
>NW_026018446.1:6430-18052 GCF_020466585.1 Dendroctonus ponderosae | reverse complement strand
AAAAAAGTTGGGCGGAAGATCGATGTTTGCATTTGTTGTTGTGCCTTGTCTGTTTTGTTGCCTCTTACAAACGTCATGGTGTGCCTTCAGTCTTTGTACTATGCCTTGAATCTTTTTCTTACACTGTTTGCAAGTTGCTTGCATCCTGACTTATTAGAAGAGGTGGTTTTGATGTAAAACTGCCAAATACTGTCTTCTTTTCTTCCAGCCATTGCGTTCTTTTCAAACTGACTTTTTATTACATTACGTCATTTATATTACATTTTAATAATGACTTTTTATTATTACACAAACACATAAAATCTACACACTTATTGAATCGGTTCAACTTAGCTTGAATCTTCTCGGCAACAATTGCAATGACTTTAAAACAGCTAATTAAGCGGATTTATCAATTGATTTAATAAAAATAAAAAAAATCGTGATTTTTTTGATTAGTTTAAATAAATCAGTGATTTTTTATTTTTTTAATAAAAATCAATGTTTGCCCAACACTGGTTCTCTTCAATCTCATACATGCTTGCAACCAAACCTTGACCACTCTTTGTCTATGAAAGATGGATCTTTCTCTATTCACTAAATCGCTAGTTGAAATCGCGAATTGTTCAGATATTCGCAACTGTTTGCCAGGTTTTAATGCAGGAGTGAGCAGGATTCATCAATGTTTGCGTCGATTGTCGATCTCTGTTGGGGTTAGAAATTTTGCTGGAAAGACCACCTTTTCAAGTGGTTCTTGGGACTGTTTAGGTACGTTCCACGGCCATCGGGCAAAGAATTTTTAAAATGTTGCGACCTTCAAGATAAAAGCCCACAGTAGCGATATGAATCGTTGCGTGTTTTTTGGATAACTGCGTCAAGGAGGGCGCAGCTGCAGACATTGTGACATGACATTGACAACAGTTTGACATTGACGCAGAAAACGAGGCTGTCGGCGCCCAATCAGCTGGCAGGCGGCCCAAATGACGGAGATGGTCGCAGTCTCGTTTAATGCGATTTGATTTGACAGTAATCCGGTTATCGAGTCCGCCACCCCACGGCGCCATTCAATTATATTAAATAGCATATGCCTATCGTGCCGATCCACTTGGCATCCTTCGGGACCGGGAGCGCGCTCAATCAATTTATAAATAATTATTATTCTAATTTATTTACTCGTCCCCTCCGGCGCCCCGATAGGCCCGGCTTGGTGACCGGCTCCCCTTTTGTTGTCTTTGCTGATTTGGCCCCATGATGATGATGATGGTGAACGGAAGGAGCCGATCGCGACTTCTCCTTTACTTTTGGGTGCATTCGGCTCCCCATGCCAAGCGACCGGCCACCCCCTAATTCCGATCCCCTCGGGCGTGCTCTAATAAAATGCACGTTTAATAGTGTAAATTGAATTGCAAAATCAAGGCTATGACTCGATGATGAGGACCGACAGTGGTGACCTCAAATCCCTGCTAAGGGCTGATTCCCACACCCCCCGACTTGTCAGTCGACTTTGGGCCCGAAAGGGGGACGCGAACCCCAAGGGAAACCGACGCTCCGCTCTCGCCTGTTTACATCCTATCGCATACTTATAATGCGACAGTTGATGAGCGCGGCAATATGCTTCGGCGATATTTAATCGCACCCCCTGGCCGCAAGGGCTCGTTTAATAACTGCTGCCTGACTAAATCCGACGAAACGCTTGCTGCTGGGGTTTTTCTTCGCTTTTACCCGACAACTGCGCATGTAGATAGCAAAAATTCTAAAAAAAATTGACCACAGACTGCAAGAGTCTAAAGAGGCTCTTACTTCCCCTAAAGGAAAACTAGGACAGTTCGAGTACGACACTGGGGCATATCAAACGCCGGCAACACCGCGTTTTTCTGCCTAAACCAGTCGCTTTTATTTGTCTGAAAGTTTTCTTCCGCAGGGAGGACATTATTTACTATGACTTTCCGCAATCATCATCAGGCAATTTTTGACATATTTTCAAAATTCCATCTGATTTACGAGGTTTTTTATTCAGAAACTAATCAAGGAACAGAGTTGCTGATCATTTATAGAGAAAAGTCCGCTTTATAGCCTGAAGGTACAATTTTTAGTCACCTTTAGATAATTTTCCAGAATTTTTCTAAGTTGCATGAGGTTTCCGCCGATGTTGAGCTGGTCGTAGTTTGACATTTATTTGCTGGAAAACTTGCAGATTTAGATAATTACTTTTGAATCTCGTTTGTGAGGAAAAGGGTGCTTTATAAGCAAAAAACGTCTCGAATTTCAGTCACCGTCAGGCAATTTTTAAGAATTTGTCAAAATAACGTCTGGTTTTTGTGGTGGGTTTTGCCGGCCGGAGTTTAAATTGATTTTCTATGTAGCTTGTATAGCCAGAAAGGAAATTTTGGATTTGGATGGACATTTTTCCATATGGGTCTTTGCCTCAGAAGGAAACATTTCCAAAAAAAAATGTTTTTTTTTTTGTTGAGTTTAGGTTGCATTAGTTCGTGAGTCAATTCGAATTTCGGTTGATTATTAATTTTTAGTTCAATACAAATATTCAGCCTTTGCATCCAAGCCCAATCCGCTGGATGCTGACCCTACTGGATTTCGAAGCTGTTCGCTTTTCGAATGATGGTTTGGATGCAAGAAAATGATTTTAACTGTCTGACTTCTAGTTCAACATCCCCCAGACATTTTTGGGCGTCGCCTATATTTGCCTGAAAGCTTTCTTTAGAAGTTTTTTCAAATAAATCGGGGATTTTTGTCGAAGTAAACGCAGCCAATTTGACATAGTTTTTCCATATCGAAAGGCCACAGAAGAAAAAATGTGAGTTTGTGACTGAATGTAGGGTAATTTTTTTCGAAAACCAATCTTTTTTGGCAACAAATGTTGCTTTGATGTGCGCGACTGATCAAAAGTTATGCACTGAGTTTTTCTCAAAAGTCTCATTATGAATAGTTTTGAGAAAATGCCCAAAACGTAATTTTCAACAAACGCAAATATCTGTAAACTAAAAACCGATCGCGATATTCCATTAGCGCCACTGGACTGAAGGCCTCAATCTACATTTAAAAAGTTGTTTTTGTGTCCCTTTTTCACGCAATTACGTAGTAAACGAGCTTCTGGTGATTTGTTGCTTTTGAGTCCGATTCTGGAGACAAAGTTTCCATATGGAAAGTCCACCAACGCGAAAATTTTCAGAAAACATTTGTGGCTACATTGGCATATCCGTACATTCAAGTAAAAAATCAAATTGGACATGGGAAATTTCGGAAATATTTTACCTCTACAGTAGGTAGGTACTGAAAAACTCTAATTCAGGGCGATTTGATATACAATTCCATAAGTGTCTTCAAACCAGTAAATAGTGGATCTCAAAGTTGTTTCCTACTCCGGTTGGGATGCAAAAAATCTTGCCAACTCCCCGATTTCCAGTTTATTGGTGCACAGCTTCGACATCCAGTAGCTTCTAACGCATTTCTTAGGTGGCTGGCGAGCAGCAAAAGTTTCGGTCTGGCCCCAAGTTAGATTGTTTTATATTCCAGTTGGACGATTAGGAGGGCATGGGGGGAAGTCATCCCCACAGTAGAGCCGGAAAGCAGCGTATGTATATGCATGAGAGCTGCATTGAGGCCCGTTCCGCTCCATCGGCGACAGCGCCGCGACGCCGGAAGTCCATCTAATGTATCCGCAAGCGCTAGACTGGCCCCCCCGGCCTGTTTAGCGGGGGGTGCGACGGCAAAACTAATGCCACATTTTCGTTTTTTTCTTCCACTCACCAAACAACGCGAAACGTTTCGGTTGCCAACCGAAACTGGTCGTCTTCAGTAATGGCTATGTGGGGCTTTTTCGCCCCCAACTGTCCATGACTAATTGCTGGCCCAATTCATTGACTTTATGGCCTCGAGTCGTGTCTCTGGATATCTATGGGGGGCAATAAAAACGTCAGGCCGAGAGGCCCATCGGTCGTGTAATCTTATATCCGATGCTCGTAAAAGCCGATTTTTTACGAGTCGTCCTTCGCACTTTTCCTGCTGCTGGTCAATTGACCAACACAGATCCAGGGTTAGCGGGAAATTTCCTCGATTCTCGACCCTGTCCATTGCACGGCGGAACGTTTGTTTGGGGGCTTTTCTCAAAATATTTGCCTATTTTCAAAACAGGGGGTCTGGCAACGGACAAAAGCGTGGCAATCTTTTGTGGCGCGCTTTATTTGTTATCGGCGACTAATAATTGTAGCAACAGGTTGTCGCCGCATTGTCCGCATTACCATCATAATCATGTCATTCTTTTCGCTTACATTCATGGAATAAAGGGGCAGCTAAGGGATCGTTTCAGGTGGCATCTTTTATTATTGTTAGTGCACCGTTTGAATGCAATGGCTCAAATAGGCTCTTCGTTTCACACTTTAGTGTCTCATCAGGTACGATCACTTTCAGTTGAAAGTTAGTGTGACTGTAAATGTCGCAGCTGATGAATAATAAAATGTCGATAAAGCGGGACATGGTAGAGTCCGGTCGCATAAATCGGGGCCGAAATGCTGATTTCCTCAGTCCGGGAGCCCCAATATTGATTCCGGTGATGCATGGCCGGAAGCGATTAGTCCAATCGGTGCGCCGTATCGTCGATCGACCATAAAAATATTAGCGGTCAAGAATCCGGTCTTTAGGACGGCCGTTAGTGTCCGATGGACTGCGATTGAGGGGCGCTTCCCCGGCTCCCCCATCCATTCGAAGCCCACTTGAGGAACAGTTCAATGAGTCATATTCATTTGCGTGTAACTTTTAATAACCATCATCCAGAGCGCGGCGAAGGGTTAATTAATCCCTCTGCGAGCTGGCGGAGTTGTCATGGTCGCAAAATAATTGTCGCCACTTTGATACGGGGCCCATGTCGAATCGATTGTCGATTGTTCGGGAGGATTTTTTCGAAAAATATCCAGCCGGCCTTGAAGATGTGGCCGAGTCGGGCGCAAGCAAATGGGGAGTGTGCGACCGTTTAGGGCCAACCAACCCTCGCGACCTAAATGCCGACCAATCACTGCCTAGAACAAAAGAATACAGTCTGCGGTAAAAGTTGGCCAACTTGCGTCCCCCTGTTGCCGTTGATCGGCAACGGCCCTAAAAGGGCGCCCGCTCGCGTACACTCAGCTTCACAGCCATTTTTGCCTCGACGTTGCGAGAGGGTTTTTGGTTTTTCCAGATGCCGGGGGATTATTTACGCGCTTTCGGCGGAATGGGGGCCGCTGCGCAAGAAGCCGCCAGCTCGTCAAAGTGTTGTCTTTGTGCGATCGTTGCCGAAACTTTGTCAATTTGTCATTTTGCGCCCATCATAAATCATCAACAGCCTGCCTGCCTGCCTCTCCTGCCCGAAAAACCAACATGGAAATCCGAGACTAACTTTTCAAAGTGGGGGAAAAGTTGGTCTACTTTTAGAGCCAAAGGCCAAATCAAAGGCAAAAACCAAAGGCAATGCGTTTTTGCAATTGTGCACTTGTTGGCACCAAAACGTAGGCGATTTCTAAATCATTCAGTTCTTTTCCCTTCTGTGGTTTCGCTATCCGATAGTTAGTTTATACAAAACCTATTGCGCTTTTATAATTTTATATGGGGTGATTGGCTCAATTGATGTGACAAAATTCACAGGCTCTCGAGGCAAAAAATATTGCGTTTCCGGCAAGATTGTCTGATGTGAAAGTGAATACTTTATGCAGAAATGAATGCTGCGCAGCTAAATTTGCGTTAACTTTGGAACTGCAGAAATTCTGATTACTTTACGCCATGTGGTTTCTCTTTAATGCGTTATTGAGTCCCATTTGCTTTTTTTTGGTAGTCAGTGTTTTAAAATAAATCAAGAATCTTCGACAGATTTTCTGCAGGGCTGCCAATGAAGGCATACAAAATTTTTCTAAGTCCGACATGCTTCTGGTTGGACAAAAATCCAGTTTTTTGGATCTCAACACCAAAAGCTTAAAGACAAACCAAATAGCTCGAAACCGTTTTTGACTTTTTCGTCCATCTCTTTTATGTACAGGGTGATCTCAAAAAAATCAACTTTTTGGTCTTGTACTGATAACTGATACAGGGTGTCCCGAAGTTGTTGGACAACAATGATAGGGCGTACAGAGGTACAAAAATTTCGGATCTGGCTTCCTTATGGAATGACGGGTTTTCAAAGTGAAAAGTTTAAAAAAGAAACTTATTCTTAATTGTTACACCGTTTATTTTGCGTTCGTGAAATTTTTGTAACAAAAGAAGCTCATAGATACTTGTTATTCTGAGTTGGAAATTTATCCGAAATCTTGTCATTGCCCAGGTACGGTCAAAATTAACTTTTATTATGCGTACAAATTTACCGGCGTTGCCAAATTTGGGGATATGATCAAGCAGTGAGGTAGACCCATTTTTTTTCTTCGAAACGGGTATACTTAGCTTGTTTTTCTCGATATCTCTTACGGCTTTTGAGATAAAACACTTTTTGTAGTTTGTAGCGGCATCTTCAGAGACATTCGTAATACGGGGTTGCATGACAAAAGGCTCAAATCTGAATAACTCCCGAAATCTGTGATTCTCGAATATTTTCAACTAAGTGAAGTTTAATTTCAAATATTTCGTTCATTATTGCAACCCGGTATGCGCTGTATTGAATTTTTTTCATCAACAAGTCGACTGTGAGGTGTGATGTTTTAACTTCAAGATTATCTCCGCAAGACTGTAACGCACTCTGTAAATAAACGAGATGGGCAAAAAATTAATTAACATTTTTCGAGTTATCAGGTGTATCTTTAGGCGTATGATGTTAGAATGAGAAAAAACACGTTTTTTGTCCATGTGAGGGCATGTGGAACTTTCACCCGTTTTGCATTGTTTCCTTTGCCAGCCCGTAGAACTTTTATCTGAAGCAATAAATTCTTGCAAAACCACACTAACTAACGATTCAAACAGAAATAAAATCTCTCGCTGCTTAATGAAGAAATTTCTGCAAACTGGGTCTGTTAATGAAGTGGAAACAGAAACACGCGTTCGTCCTGGTGGCTCGACGGCTAATATTGCATCAGTACGTGCAATTGTTGAGGAAAGCCCAACCACATCAATTCGGCATAGATCTCAGGAAATTCGTGTTTCCACAACCACTATGCATCGAATTTTAGCAAAAGACTGGAATTTTCATGCGTACAAAGTTGAATTGGATCAAGAGCTAAAGCCGGCAGGCCATGGGCAACGAAGAGCCTTTGTTGATTGGATTTTGGAACAACGACAATTGGACGGTGATTTTTCAACGAAAATCATCTTTAATGACGAGGTCCGTTTTCATCTTTATGGCTTCGTTAATGGACAAAGTTGTCGCTTTTGGTCGCAATACGAAAACTTATTGGACGGATTTCGAATTGAGAATGTTCCATAATTGAACCAGAATATTCGAGTGTTTCCAAACGGCTAATAAAGCAAGTGATGCTCACATCACTGGCTTTATTCTTCTTTGAAAACACTCGAATATTCTGTTTCAATTATGGAACCTTTTTAATTCGAAATCCGTCCAACAAGTTTTTGTGTTGCATCCATTGAAAAATGCATTCAGAACACAGACATGCATTTAGGAGTAAACAAACGATTGCCTAAGGCAGAACTGAGCAACAGTGCGGACAAATTTCTGGTTGTGGAGTCAGAATGTGGAGAATGTTGATTTGTTGCGTATTTGCGGTAAAAAAAGCTAGCATTTTGAACTTCCGGACTGTTGACTTTGCGGACACGCTGTATAGAAACGCATGGTTGCCAGGTGTGGGCCAGGGTGTCGATTTCTTGCGACTGTTGGGCTGGAGACACAAAGGTTGCAAAGTAGGCGAACGATGCGCGTTTAGTTGGGAGAAAAAATGCGAGGAGAGACGAAATAATAAATCAAACGCGGAGCCAAGCTAATCTGTTCCCATCAGCATAAATCCAGCGAAGGCTGTGAGAGAGCGATGGCCGCCGCTGCCCGTCAACAGAGACGTACAAACGCGTTAATGATTGATCCAGTCAGTGCGGCGTATATAAGCGTAATAAGCGGCCGCGGCTGCATAATTTATTGGACCTGCATTCACGTCATCGCGTTATGGATGTGACTCCGAAAATTAATTTCGGTAGTTGTAAAAGATAAATTAATAATGGCGGTCCCGATGGATGGATGGATGGATGGAAGCGGCAGCAGCAGCAGCAGCAGCAGCAGCACCAGCATATCAGCCCGAGAAATGGACTGGAAGTATCAGGCGCGCGAGGGATGGTAATGAGCTTATTTCTTTCGCTTCTAATGGCCGTTAACGGTGAAAAATGTCCGCCGATTATCAGAGCCGCCTAATGGTTGTTCGCCTCCTTTTGCCCAACGAACGTTTAGCCGAAATTCCGCTCATTTATCCGGCCTCAATTCGAGATGGGAAAGCAATATGGGCAACTCCAATGGGCGGCAATTTGCGGCCCATTGTAATGTAAATAGATAAATAGTGACACCGGCCTTTTTCCGGTTCTTTTGTCGCGCGATCGAACACAAAGGCCCCCACTAATCGTAAGTAATAATTCGGAGTTTCGTTAAAACGCTACTTCCTTTTTACCATTTATTATGTTCTAATTGACCCACCGGTGGTGCGCTCTGTGACAACTCGGACTCTCGCTCATTCTCACAATAGGAAATTCTCCGATTTCTTTGTTGATTAACGATGGCGCACATCTCGACCCCGTAAATTTGACGTGTATCCCGCATATTTCGATTCCCGACCAAAAAAAAGCCTATGTAATAAAAATCCCCCGATTTATATCCGGGCATCGGCTAATTCATCACATTTTATGGGAATTATCATCCAACAGCAGGAATCTGTACCAAAAGCCCTCTTATTGAGAATCTGCCCCTGTTGCCAGTCTAGTGTATTTTTCGCTAGTTTCTTTCATCGCCTGTTGCTTTCTAGGTTGTTTCAAATATGTTTTCCTTTTCTAGTCATGAAGTGGACACCTTTGTCCATACGAAGCCAACGTTTCGCCCGCAGATCCGCAATCATCACGGCAAATTGGAGAGTTTTACGAGGTGCGTAATATTTGTCTTGAATAGGCTACTTGCACATTTAGGGTTCCGCTGCGAATAGTAGCCGATTCATTAAGAAAATGGGCTGAGGTTCTTGGATCCTGGCAATTTTTTGCTTTCGCCGTTCAATTCGGGAGAGTTTTAGTTCCCAGCTGCTCTGGACGTGGACCAGAGTGAGGGCGCGTGGAAGTGGAAAGAGCTCAGAGCATTTTCCATTTCCACAGCTCAAACTCGTCCTCAAGGCGAGGAGCACGGCCACATTTTTGCCGAGAACCTCTTCTCCATGGTATTTGATGGAGGTAAATTCTTCGGGGAATTTTAACTTCCAGCCGGTCTGGACGTGGACCAGGGTGAGGGCGCGTGGAATTGGAAGAACCCTGAACCATTTCAATATCCACAGCCCAAACTCGTCCTCATCCAGAGCTTTAGTGGGGGGAGAACACGAGGCATTTTTGCCTCAAGTTCGGACCGAGATGGGGGCCGTTTTCTCCTTTAAGGTAGGAGGAATTTGCCACACCTGGAGGGGACGGTCTGTTCGTGACGTAATCAACCACAGTGAACACGCGGAAGTTTTTGGGATTTGTATTTTTTTGGAAGAAATAAAAAACCGTTTTAAGCAAATGAGTTTTATTTCAATAAACGACAAAAAACGTTTCAACGTATATACGTTGACCGATATTTAGCACAAAATCACAGGTCTGAAAAATTGGGCGGATGGTCCATCTGGGGCTGAATTGACGCTACCGCGAGACTCGAAGAGGCTCCCCTGACAAGGCGAAGTCAAACTCCTCAACTCCTCTTTCAAACTCCTCAACTCCTCTTTACGGAGAGTCGAAAAGTCTCCCCTGCGGAACCGACCTCCACCTCAACTCCTCCGGAGAGTCGAAGAGTCCGAGAGACCTCCGAGGCTCCCCTCCCAATGCGAAGTCCAACTCCTCAACTCCCTCAACTAACTCGATGCTACCGAGACGAGGAGTGCTGAAATCAACTCTAAGCAACGTCCTCGGTGTAGCATCAAAATGAGGGTTAGGAAATAAGGGTTTACTAATTAGGGACGCAGCTAAAAGGGTTTTTTCCATTGTGTCTCGAGGCAAGTGAAAAAACCCTTCCAGTACCCCAAACTGCTGCCCTCACGTCCGAACCCTCACCGATTGTTCAGGGAGGCTCGGAGCGGAAGAGAAGAGAAGCGTTTGCACTCACCTGAGAAATGTTCCYGAGAMGTATGAAGGTMCTCAGCCTCTTGGCGGTGCACTGAAACAAAGATACTTTTCCTCGTAAACTCGATACCATCCAGATGACAGTTGGAAAATGAGGGTTTACTATTTAGCGGCGTCCTGCTCCAGTCCCCAACTGTGCAACCTTCACGTTTGAACCCTCAGCGAGTCTTGAAAGAGGATGGAAACCTAAAAGAAGAGAAGCTAACTTTGCGCTCACCTGAGTAATTGAGCAGGAGGAGGAGAAGAAGAGTGTTRAGGSGCTTTTGGACTGCTGGACCACTGAAACAAACATACTTTTGGTGCGATAAAAATACTGGGTGACTGAACAGGAAGGGGGGCACCACTCAATCGACCCCCTGGAAGTGAATGTATGGAAGCGGGACGTTGCGTAATGGAAGAAAGGAGTCAGGAGTCGGTATCATTGTCGCGCCATCCTTCACTAAAAAGTATCATTAGTTACGGCAAGAAGTTGGACCCTCGTCTTGCCAAAAGGATTACTTTTCGCCGCCAGCCGAGAGATTGATATATCGGTGGAGGTGGTGGTGGTGGCGGCGGTCTAGGGAAATTTTCCAGTGCATGTGGGGGGAGGGCGGCTGCGCCCCCTTAAAACGTCCGACAGGAGAATAACGAGCGAACCACCCCCGGCCCGGCTGGACGCTGCTGTCGCTAATTGATAAAGTGCTGTTTATTCTAAGGGCTACATGCACTTCCAATCTAGTCGAGTGTGTTTACAGGGCTAAGTGGGGCCGCTTGGAAGATTACCTTTGTCACCAAACATGTTGGGAGAGAATCTAAGACTGGTCGAGTCGGGCACCGGACGGGAGCCTGCGCAGCAGTGCCGGCCGAGAAAATCCCTTTATAATTATCTGTCAGCCCAGGCAGTGATAAAGGTCTTAGGAGGCAAAAATGCGAACAGCATTTCATTTCAGGCAGCGGGAAAATTCCTTTTTCCCGGATCGGGGGTGACGGCTGCCTGGTGCGAGATACGCTCGGGTTTCACTTCATCCGGGGGGCAGGTTTCAAAAGACTCAAAATTACTTTCGGGATAAGAGGGATTAGGCCCGAACGCCGCTTGTTTCGTTCCGGCTGCTGTGGCGGCATTAGGCAGAGAGGCAGAGGCCGATGGGTGCCGATGCCGCCCCCGCGCACTCCGATTCAATTCGCTTTTTTACCCGAAACCAGATGGATGGATTAATTGCGTCGGCCGATCGACGGAATTAATTCCTCCAACTGCCCGCCATCTGCGCGGATTGATTAAAAAACTAAAATATATCGCACATACCTGCCCAAAAATTACATTTTTATTCGAATGAATCAAAAAGTGCCATTTTGCGAACAGAAGCGATGATCAAAAAGAAGCACTTTTCTTTAGCGTTCATTTGTTTTACTTTT
>NW_026018446.1:0-6330 GCF_020466585.1 Dendroctonus ponderosae | reverse complement strand
ATCCAGGTCTCAATAGATGAATGGCTTTCTTGACTTCCGAGTTCTCGATACATCTAAAACTTGAGTTTGTGGCAAATATGGCCTGAGCTATTTGTTTGCCAATAAGATGTTTTTCCCTGCTGATGTTCGCCTAACAAAATTGGACGTTGAGGATTGGCTTTCACGTCTCTTTCTCTTGTGAGCCAACTCGGTAGTTGTTTGCGTGTAAGATGAGGGAGATTCTGGAGGTGAGTTGGAGCTTGTCGAGCGAAATGTAAAGGAGAAAGAAGCACTCCCAGTCCCAAAAAAGTTGGGCGGAAGATCGATGTTTGCATTTGTTGTTGTGCCTTGTTTGTTTTGTTGCCTCTTACAAACGTCATGGTGTGCCTTCAGTCTTTGTACTCTGCCTTGAATCTTTCTTACACTGTTTGCAAGTTGCTCTGCATCCTGACTTATTAGAAGAGGTGGTTTTGATGTAAATCTGCCAAATACTGTCTTCTTTTCTTCCAGCCATTGCCTTCTGTTCAAACTGACTTATTATTATTACACAAACACAAAAAATCTACACACTTTTCAACATCAGCCTCTCTTGAAATTTTGTGACGAAATGAATAAGACCGAAGAAAGGCGACGGCATTTATAGATTACGTCGGGCAACGTGCGAAAACGAGTCGCGGGCCGTTGCGACAAGAATTTTCCGTCGAAAATGCGGACAAGTATTGAATCGGTTCAACTTAGCTTGAATCTTCTTAGCTAATTATTTAATTTTTCTCTTAGCTAATTAAGCGGATTTATCAATTGATTTAATAAAAATTAAAAAAATCATGATTTTTTTAATAAAAATCAATTTTTGCCCAACACTGGCGCAAAGTCCTGCCATTAGGGCCCCACCTGATTGCACCGATTTCCAGAAACTATGGGGCGCCCAAATGGACCCCCGTCTGCTCCAGTACATCAACAACTACCTGTTCGGGCAAGGCGAGCAGAAGCTGCTCACAGTGGATCTGGAGCGGTTCGCCGAACTGTTCGTGTTTTGCACCCGAGGCACAGTCGACGAAAAGGTGAAAGTCCTCCTCACCTCACTAGGCAAGTCTGAGGACGAGTCGGAGGACATCCCGTACAACTTGGTGAAGGAAGTGAGTTGTTTCGCTTCCACTCAAGACCCCATTGGGTTGAAGCCGTCAGGCCTTGTTTCAGTATGTGGAAAGCATTGTGAGCTCTTACATGAAGATACAGAGAGTGAGCAATTCGAAGCAATACAAAAGCTGGTCGAGCCGGGGGTGCACCGCGCACACGCAAAACTCCCAAAGGCTGGCCGAGAGTCTCACTAAGGACTTGTGCGGTGAGTTTCCATCTGTCGGAGTGTTGCGAGTTTCAACGCCATTATTCTAGGCGAAAGCCCCCTTTCAAGGAAACTGCTAGAGTCTTGGCTGCAAGGCAGCACCATTCTGGGGCAGCTGCTTCTCTTTGTTTTCATGCATCTGTACAACATCTCCCACAAGGTAACACACCTATAGCTCACGGAACCTTTGCGAAGCAAGAAACTCTTGATCCATCTAGGACAAAGCCGCATCGATAATCAGTCAAGAAGGGGATCAGGGCAGCGGGGAGAGCAACGACGGGGTGAGAGAGCGCTCATTGGTTCCATTCTGTAGAGGCCTGGACCTCATCCCGTCCTACCCGAGCATTTTGGACCTGAACCAGATCGTGTTTATCAACGCCAACCTGCCTCAACAGTACCAGCTGGAGTGGCGGTTTCTGTTCAGTTCCGAAATCCATGGAGAATCGTTTTCCACCTTAATCGGTAAAATATTTAGCCTGAACTTACAATGTTGATTGAGGGCTTGTGGACGTAGGGCGCATAGTGAATCAGGGCCCTTCAGTGCTAGTGCTAGAGGATCGCAGTGGCTACGTTTTTGGGGGCTTCGCCCCTGCCAACTGGGCACTGGGGCCCAATTTCTTCGGCGACGACAGCAGCTTCTTGTTCACGCTGTCGCCCCGGATGCGAGTCTACATGTCTACCGGCTACAACCAGCACTTCCAGTACCTCAACTTGCATCAGCAAACCTTGCCCAATGGCTTGGTAAGTTCTCAGCAAGTTTCAGACCGCTCTAATGGCTCTTTTATAGGCCATGGGCGGCCAGCACATGTTCTGCGGCTTGTGGGTTGACGCACGGTATGGGGAAGGCCACTCGAGCGAGTCCTGCACGACTTATGCAGCCTACCAACAGCTCTCCTGCTCTAAGGAGTTCAAGTTCAGGCACATGGAAGTGTGGGGATTGGGGCAGCCGCCCCCAACCCCGCAGGAGAAAGGGGAGCGTGTAACCGGAAAGGTACTAACCTAAAGGGGCCTAAGCCAGTCGGTGGGTATTAATGTGGATGTTACAGGGCGGAAGCGTGTTGGACGGTAACGCCGAAAGCAAAGCAATGCTGAAGATGGCGGGCAAGACAATGCACAGTGATGGGCTGCGAGAGCCCCCCAACACGTAGGGAGGCCCACCTTTCGCAAAGAGATGGAAACTACGTACCACTTGGTAACTGCAAATTCCCGACACGACCAGGTCCCCTACCACTGTGACCC
This sequence comes from Dendroctonus ponderosae, assembly GCF_020466585.1. Classification (NCBI taxonomy): domain Eukaryota; kingdom Metazoa; phylum Arthropoda; class Insecta; order Coleoptera; family Curculionidae; genus Dendroctonus; species Dendroctonus ponderosae. The sequence continues at coordinate 3,770 of NW_026018446.1, read as the reverse complement.
ATTTCAACCAATACTCTCCAGTTGGGGCCCACTGCACTACACTACACTTTCAGCATAGAACAAGACTTAACTAATTGCATATAACAAGACTTGTAATGACTAATCAGGACTAATGTCTTTATTTATGTAACTGACTTTCAGTTCAAGTTTTCAAATGTTCGGCGGTAATGTGGCAACGCCGCTGGAGGCCTGCAAGATTTCAAAAAAGTTTTGTGAGTGCGAGAATTCTGTTTTCAACTATAAAGTTACTGTGGACCTTTGTAACCCCCGAAATTTTTCTACCTGCATTGTTGTCTTCTTTTACATCTTGCATCATTCTTAATTATTGGACGTTTCATAAAGGAACGCGCCGAAAGTGATTGTTAATAAATCCGCTATTCATTTGATAATTGTGTTGGATTCTGAAATTTCCTCCCACTGTTAAACCAAAAGTTTGACTTCAAAACTCCATTGCATTATTATTAACTTTGATTATAAAGCTTTGGGAATGCGCGAACGTTGCCAAATGGTCAATTCCCCCCACCAGATTTCAAATGTCATTCATTTCAAAAACGTCAAGGCAAAATGTTCCCGCGCTTAATTTATAGGTTATTAGGGTCTTGTGTCAGTTAAGCCACAATCATTTTGTTATTCAGTTCCAGTAAGCATTCCGATCAGTTTTGTTGATTTTTTTCGCGAGCTGTTTATACTTGGACCGTGTCAACATACCTTTGAAACACTATGTCGGAAGACGTTTCATGTCAGTCTCCGCAGAACCGTGTGTTGAATTATTCGATTGTCAGTAGCGATGAGGAGGAAAACCGTCTGGTTTTAAAGCTGAAAGTTTCTGAAAGACACAAAGTGCCCGTGGTCGTGCTGCAGAGACTAGAGAACGTTGGTCAGTATCAGGTGAGCCTGAGAACTTCCAGGAGGCAACGTAAAGTGAAACAGTTTGAGGAGTACGAACTTGACATGGCTGCGGTCACAAACGTGAATACTGTGAGCCCTAGAAAGCGACTGAGGCCCAGAAAGCCCGAGTCTGAAATGGGCAGTCCGCCAAAAGTGCGACGCTCCCTTCGGACATCCAAGAAAATTGGTAAGTTCTGTAATTAAGTTTAGGGAAAATATGGGATATTAAAACCCTGGTCCAGTAAGGATATCCTGAAGAAAATAACCGAAAAACAGTTAGTGAAATTGCTGTGTTTTGTTAGGCATTTGATTAATCGAACTTTTCCAAACAATGACTAAGCCAGATTATCAGAACGAAAGAAACATCTGGCTAACATCATTAAAACATGAGTCAATTTAGGCCATCTTTTCTGTCCTTCGCCCTTTATCGAAAATCGTTCTGCCCCTGAGTGAGGTAGCATTAATTTATCGGTAGATCGTTAAGGAACTGATTAGAGGCCACTTAATCTTCAGAGATTAACAAAATTGCCCAATAAATAAATCATTAGTAGTCACCGCTTTAAGTACCCAACATAGAAGAAATAAAACAAACTCATTTTTTACGAGGAAATAAGCCTATTTTAGCACCCAGAAAGAAAACCATGAGTTTCTTTAGAGCTGCAGATTTTTTGACTAACTTTCCAGCTCCCAATGAGTCCTCATTTGCTTTCGCAGGCAATCTGAAATAAACCGGTTTTTCTTGCAGTGAACTTGGACTTCTACATGGATGAGCTATGTGAATCGATAACAGATTCCGTCTCTCTGAAAACCCCCGTTAAAAAATCGACTAGACCAACTCGACAAGCTCGACCACAAAGTCCGATGGATGTCGATGAGAACGATGTGGTTCTTTCTGGAAAAAGAGTATCGCGCACCCCTCAAAGATACTCCAATGCTACGCCGCGATCGGTGCGAGTAAACTTGGACGAATCATTTCGCAGAAGCGTGCTGAAAAGCAGACATATGAGCGAAAATGTGCGCAACACACCGAGGAGAACAGCCAGAACTCCCGCAAAAAAGTCCCACGTACAGAAGCTGTTTTCAGAGGATGAGGAAATTGAGGTGGTGAATAGTCCCAAGAGAAACTTGCGGGCTAAAAGCAACTCGATATCTTCGGACCAGTCGAGTGAGAGCGATGAAAGCCTCTCCAACACAACTCCTAAAAAAACTGGCAGGACGCCGGGAAATCGCAAGCAGAGTGGCTCGACTCCAAAAAGCGTCCAGAAAACCCCGAGCACCAGCAAAGGACGCCTGAAGATGTTGAGGGATGGCACAATAACACCGTCAATGCAGCCAAGAAAGAGCTGCATCCCAGAATGCACCACGCCCTTGATGAAAGCCAGAACTCAGCTACACGTTTCGTATGTGCCGGCGTCGCTGCCTTGCAGGGAAAAGGAATACTTGGACGTTTACAAATTCCTCAGAGGGAAAATTGACGACGGATGTGGAGGGTACGAAGCTTTAGAAGCCATTTAAATGCGAACAGTTTAACGAATTTTGATCCTTCCAGATGCATGTACATTTCGGGGGTGCCTGGCACTGGCAAGACCGCAACAGTCACCTCAGTAATCGACAGCCTGAGCAAAGATAAAACCGTAGGAAAATTCAGTTTTGTGAGCATTAATGGGATGCGGCTGACCGAACCCAAACAGTCCTATGTAGAGGTAGCAATGAATTTCCCTAACTGATTGCCCCCGCTTCTCAACTGAAGACTTTTGTTCCAGATTTGGAAACAGTTGACGGGAAAAACCGTCGCTTGGGCGCAGGCCTGCAGCTTACTGGAAGAGAGATTTACCAAAGTAAAAAAGCTGCACCCAGTTGTGATGTTAGTTGATGAGGTGAGTGTGGATCAGGCGAGTATCTGGGGATTTCAGGACTCTTGAATCTGTTTTAGTTGGACATCCTTTGCACGAAGCGACAAGACGTCGTCTACAACCTACTGGACTGGCCGACGAAATCCAAAGATCCGCTCATCGTCATCACCATCGCCAACACAATGGATTTACCCGAAAGGTGAGATCAACCCAAAAAAAATCAACCCAAAAAAACCATAACAATTGATTTCCTGCTTCAGATTGCTGATGAGTAGAGTCACTAGCCGACTGGGCCTAACTCGACTGACCTTCCAGGCCTACACTCACAAACAGCTAATGGAAATCGTAACGAGAAGACTGACAGGGACTGATAGTTTTGATCGGGATGCCATCCAGCTGGTGGCCCGCAAAGTGGCTTCGGTGTCTGGCGACGCCCGCCGTGCTTTGGATATTTGCAGACGAGCCGCCGAAATCGCGGAACGCGACGGCAACGAGCAACAAGTCAGCATTCAGCAGATCAACGATGCTCTAACGGCTATGATCACTCAGCCTCAAGTGACTGCCATAAAAAGATCGTCGCGACTGCAAAAGTTGCTCCTCCAAGCCATCGTTGCGGAGGTAAACATTCTGGATTTTTCACCGATTGTCCGATGATGGCATGTAACGGGATTTCAGGTTGAAAGAACCGGCGTCGAGGAAACGACATTCGTGGACGTGTTCAAGGTGTTGGCGTCCTGCTGTGCATTGGATGGCTTCAAAATGGTATCAAGCACGATTGCACAGCGCGCCCTTTCCCGATTAGGCGAGTGCAAGCTCGTTATTACCGACCAAAAGTGCAACAACATTTATCAGCGGATCATACTGAACGTTAGTGTGCACGACGTGTATTTTGCCCTGAAGAAGCAATGAGCGGTGGTTGGACTTTTCTTGTTTCTTGGTTCCAGTATGAATTTATTCCTCACTTAAAACCGTAGTTCTTTCACTTATTCATAAGTGCATTTCTGAGGCAAAAGTGGCTTTTATTAATTT
>NW_026018445.1:0-29970 GCF_020466585.1 Dendroctonus ponderosae | reverse complement strand
ATTGTTACAGTCAATTAACACATTGTCACGATTAGTTCAGGGGAAATTCTAGAGTAACATGGCAGAAGCGGAAAGAACTCACACCAACAAAGAGCAATGAGAGTGGTTCCAGGAAGATAGAGGACGACAATCGATGTTTGGATTCCAGACACAGAGGAACAAGTATTGAACATAATTGCAGCAGAGCTTTCCAAAGCCCCTAAGAACATTGCACAACGACTGACACGTTCCCAAGCACCACATAAACACCGGATACATTCCCACCACGTATGTAAGATCACATTAAACCAATAAATTACTGAACACCTATATAAATTGAGCAGGAGTTAATTAACCCAATACAAGAAGCTGCTTGAGAAGACTGTATAATAAGGTTTACACACTCAAATAATATTTGTCAACTGTGAAAAATTGCGGAGAAACTCTGCAATCCAAGCCAGGGCACATAAAAATAATATTGAGTATATACAGGAACCTTGTTGAAATTCGTTCTGTGTTTTTTTCAAGAAATTTGCGTTGCCTGACATGACAGACTTAAAATTCCGTAGAGTTTTAAATATGAGAAAAGATGGGACGGTAATACCAGTGTTATAATCATTTTACTTAGTAACTATCTAATATGCCTTTGATTTATTCAGAATTCCCGAGAAGACAATACATAAATTGGGTTTCCACGGATTCGTAAGCACTTGAACTTATGCAAATGCGTAGTAAATAACAATATCAGAGCTCTCAAGGATCTTGTTGATGGTTGGTATACAAACGGCACATATTCGATTTTAGCTAAAATATATGTACATTAGGGGACTGGTCTTATAATAAGTACCTACATCAAACTAAAAAAAATGTTGTTGTAATAATGGACGATTCATGGAAATCTTTTCGTATGCTTCCAAAAGCCGCGAACAGGAAACCATTTTGACAATATTATTGCAGTACAGTTAACAGATTTTTACAGAAAATACATTTTCCTTTACAACTTATCAATTTTCAGCGTTTTATTTCCTTTTATTCGTTTCATTGCAAAGAGGATGAAGAGCGGAAGAGATATTTTTTTCGAGTGGGTGAGAGCAGAAAACTTAAAGTAATTCCAGATAACTGGGCCAAACTGAGGTAAATAAATTACTTTATAGTAAAATTAGCTGCCAAAATAATTCAGCTTCCCATGAAATGGTTTGAGATATGTTATATGAAACTTTTACTCTGAGATATTTAGAAAACGCAAGTAGATTTCTGTGCTCGCAGAAATTAGCGCATGTATAAGAATCATAGCTGGAGGCAACAATACGCTGGAGCATTTAACACATTTTGAGCGGTTTGAAAATAACTTTATTTGTCAGCAGGAAATACGAAAAAGCTTAAAGATTTCAAACGCTTCATTTGTTAGGACCGGTTATCATGTATAACTATTCTTCCACTTTGAAACCTCAATGAAAGAATCAATTTAATGAATAAGGTTTTATGTTTATGCAATATGTTTTTATTCTCTCCACATACTGATACTTTGTATTATCCGCTTCCCCTCTTTCCACTTCGCTAGATCGATTTGCATGCGCTAATTTAATAACATTTTCTTAATTATTCCAGATGAAATAATACGCAATAAATCCTAAATTGATCAGTTACCTTCGGGCTGTCATTGTAAAACTGTGGAAAAAACTCCTCATCTGCATATTGGAAAGCAATTTAAACGAGAATTGTAAAACGTTTTTTAAATTATGTTTGCCACAACTTAAAAACCAGCTTTCAATTTCAAACATTTTCGACAGTATTTTCTTATTTACGGCTGTTGATTGGAATTCTCTGTAAAAACAGAAACTATGGTAATTGTAAATTCTTGGCAATTCTATCGTTTACTTTAAAATATTTATATTTACAGCACAGCATTATTAAGCACACGAAAGTTTTTTGTGATCATATATTTTTTCTGAACTTTAGTCAAAGTTCGCATCTCCTATTGAACTGTTCAGCTTTACCATAGTGTGCCATTTGGCCGTTAAGCTAGCTTCAATGATATGAATATACATTCTTAATTTTGCCTAATAAATAAATTGGAAAAATATTTACAACAATTTTTTTCCTTATACATTCTACGCACTGTATATGCAAACTCCTTAGTTTTAAATCCTTGAAATTTGATATATTAATAAATATGACTTAGTAGTTTTCAAATGTATTATGTGTGCAGAATCGTTTAGGGTTAATTAGGTAGGAAAACAGAAAGCTGTCGCTTCAACACCGTTTATTACCTGAAAAATTTTTTGTCTGTATTATTGTCCTGCGGTATTCAGCTTGTGAGGTTGATTCGAAATTCGCCGGGTTATTTCTGTTTCATCATCAAATATTTATTCAGCGCGGAGCGATTTCAGACTGAATCAATAAAGGACCATTCTATTGTTTCTGAAACTGGAGAATTTTGATATGACAGCCGTCTTCAGTCCATTATATTTATACCAACGAAGAAGTTTCAATTTTCGATTGGTGCTCTATGTGAAATTACTTGGAAGATGGATCATTCTAATATTATATTCTGTTGTGAAAAACTCAGTGAATGTTTCTTTTCACGTTAGTTATGTGAAAATTTAATCCACTTAGATATATAAAACACGTCCTGCTATGCTGCCTTTGCTTACAAGTTAAATGTATTTTTTAAATAATTTATTACAAGATCTAAACGGCGAAAGGATCAATCTTGTAGTTCGACTGGAAGGCAACTATAATCTGATTACAAACACGAATGTATTTTAACAAAACCGTATTTTTAAAACTTAGTCAGTTAATAAATTAAGAGTAAATACCACTTTTCATACAACACCTCAAAATGATTAAAGAAATGAAATGATGGCGTTTCAGTGTGGCATTGCACTTTTAAAAGTGAGGCGTGACTAAAATATTAGGCGTTAGTTTAGAAATAAAAACAGTTTTGGAAGAGCGTGGGTACATTTAAGATGTTGCTGTTCATTTGTAGTCTGGAAAATTTGTGAATAGCCGACAGGTTGGTATGAATGTGGTTGAATTGAAGCAAATAATTTAAATTTTAAATTTTGACAAATTGGTGATTTTTTTGCTTAAGACGACGAATGTGTTTGCCATAAGACTGACAAGAGTTTGTACGTTTTGTTTTGCGATTGTTGGAGAGAAGGTGTCTTTAATTTGCGGGTTAGTATGGATGAGGACTCTGGATTTGAAGAAGTCTTGAGATGAATTCCCTAACGGTTTCCATTTCAGCGTGAGGTTTGAGGGAGGAGGGAGGGTGCTTTTATGTTTTAAAGAGGGTACAAGGAGGCGGCTGTTTATGCACATTTGGTAATAATTTTGTTAATGTGTTCGTCGAAAGTTGGGTTAGAGTCAAGTTTTGGAGTGTTTCTAGTTATTTTTCTGTGATTAACATGGCTTTAGTTTTTTCGAGATAAATTTTGAAAGTTGTTTCAGTGCCGTTATAGAGCGCAAGTCAGGTATTTAATGTTTCTGTGAGAATAATAAATGTACGTGCCATCCGCAAACAGGCATATTTTGGTGTGAGGGTTTTTTGGAGCATCAGCCGTGCCGAGTTTGTAGCGGATTGGGGAGCCTGAGAGGGTCCTGCTAATATGAAGCGGGTGGAGGATTTAGTTCCGTTCAGTTGTGTGAAAAACTTTCTCTTGTGGAGATATTTTGCTACATAGTGGACGAAAGCTAGGGGACGTTGTGAGAGTTAAGGAGATTTTAGATTACTAACTCGTGCCATAATGTATCAAGTGCTTTTTCAATTTCCAGGCGAATGACTCCGGTAGAGCCCTTTTCCTGGAGAGAGATCTCAGGATCTTGAATTAGCCTGGCTGCTTGCGGAACGAAATCTTTTTTTTGCCCTTGAGGAATTAATCGGATTTCGGAACTTCATAAAAGCAGACCGCCAAAGAAGAGTTTTTGGGCAGGTTTGGCAAGAGAGGACAGGAGGTTGATGGGTCTCTAATTTTGGGGAAATGTTCTATTTTTAGAGGGTTTAGGTATGAAACTTACGGCAGCGGTTTTGCAGGCTGTTGGGAGTTTTCTGAGGGACAAGGGGGCGTTGATTAGGATGCGGAACTTTTCGGGAAGGACATTTAGGATTTTGTTGGTGATTTGGTCGAGTCCAGGTGTTTTACGTGTTTTAGGGGGGAGATTAGAGCCTGTAGTTCGGCGGGTGAAATGGGGTTACGCCACAGAGGTAGCAGCTTTTACTAGAATCCGTCATATCAACCGTTATAGACGAGAGATAGATTGTAGTAACTGGTCCTCATGGGGTGCCTAGCTCTTCCTCAAGGCTCCAAGTGCCAGACCCGGGAAACTGTGTTGACCCACAGGAGCGTGTCCCAGATTGGGCGGCTGCAAACAGCGTCGGTCCCAGAGTGGACGGCTGAATTAATCTCTGGGACTCGCCAACACGCTCGGCAAGCGTGGCGTTTTCATGCAAACTCCTTCCACAACCTGCATGTAACGTCGATATTTAAAACAGAAATACCCCAGGCGAGTAGAGCTAGGTGCTCAGTATCTCTCGCTGATACATCAACCAGCCTATAGGATTCTCGGCGCGGCAAAACCTAGACACTAGCAGATAAAAAACGGAAAACAAACGAAAACATGATAGCCTTAACACACAACATTCGCACAATGAGATTCGAAGAACACTTACTAAGTCTAGAAAGCGAACCCCAAAACATGAAATGGGACCTGCTCTGAATTAGCCAGACCCGAGAAAAAGGCGAGACCTACAGAAAAAACCTAGAGAGAAAATCCGAACCAAACCATCATATCGGAGGACTAGCGATCATGGTAAACAGCAAGAGAAAACATCTTGTCACGAAAAGCAAAGCTATATCAGACCGCGTAATATACATTATGCTCCAATTGAGCAAGAGATACAGCATGCAAATAATTCAGGCATATGCATCCACATCAACATCAACAGACGAAGATATCGAACAATTATATGAAGATCTAACGATAGCTAAAAATCAAGAAAATACGAAATTCAAGGTTATTATTATTATAATCGGTGACTTTAATGCTACGATAAACTTTAATGCTACGACGGTCGTAAAATTGCCACAGACGGTCCGAACATCGGTAATTTTGGACTGAGCACGCGAAACAATAGTGGGAAAATGATGCTTGACTTTATGAACAAAGAACAAATGAACTGCATGAACACGTTTGTCAAGAAACAATATCAGAAAAAAATGAACATGGGGAAGTCCGGATGGCACAGTTAAGAACGAAATTGACCATATACTCACTTCGTGTAGTCGTTCCTGTACCGATGTATCAGTTCTTAGCCGTTTTAATACCGGAAGCGACCATAGAATTGTAAGAGCGACAGTAAATATAAACACACGCTTGGAAAGAAAAAAGCAAATAGATAAAGCTCTTCATCCAACAGGAAATCAGCTCAAAGACAAAATGGAAGAATGCAACACCCAAATCAACAAAAGGCTAGAACCAACTGAAGATCTGAGAAATATGGGTCTAATGCCCGCATTTATAAACGTTGCTCAAGCATGAGTCGAGCCTCAAGTACGATACTTGGCTTCGACTCCGATTCCTATTTATAAACGATTCTCATTCTCAAGCCAGGGCTTACAGGTTTGCTTGCTGAAGTATCGGTCGACGGTGGCTTGAGTATTGTTTCTGCGCAGCCATTGGTCGAGATTTTTCGTTGAGCCGTCAAACGGTTTTTAAGGTTATATTACTGTTTATGTTATGTTTTTACATTTTAATTTTTTGATTTTACTGTCGTATAGAATATAAGAATCGACAAGGTTTTGAATATTTGGACGTAATATACGGTGCCTGTGTAATCTCCTTATTATCCACTCTTATCAAACAGCTTCTCGTATTCAGTTAATTAACTCCTGCTCCATTTGTATCTCCTTGAGCTGTGTGTATCGTACAAACGTGGTAGGAACGCAGCCCTTGCTCGGTATTTATTTGGTGCTTGGGAAAGTGTCAGTTATTGTGCTCTAAGTGCCCCTGGAAGGCACTGATTCGGTTATGGCCAATACGTGTTCTTCTATGCTTGGAACCCGAACATCTATCGGCCACTATCTTCCTGAAATCACTCTCTTCGCCCTTTGTTGGCTTGAGTTCTTTCAGATTCTGCTATCTTACTGTAGCATTTCCCCTGAACTAATCGCATACCCGCAAATTCGTGGAAGGAAATTCAAAGTAAGTCACAGTTTGACAAATTATTGTTAAGATTGACAATATCTACCTGTAACTATTTGTTAATGACAAACAACATCATTGCCGCTGTGCCTTTTCATCAAAACATTGTAGAAGAGAACTTTTTTGATATCAACAGTTTTCGTAATTTGAAACAAAGATCGTAATTCTTCTTTTTGGATGCTTAAGTATTCCAATATGCTACCAATTAAACATGGAACTATTTCAAAATAATGCTTAATAACAAAGTTGAAATTCGACCTTCAACTGTTAATATCTTCCAGAAATTTTCGAAAGAAAAATTCCCCAAGGAGCCTTTATCAGCCCTTAAAAGGAATGACGACAATTTTGAATCAACCTGTATATACGAGATGGCAAAAATCCTTTGGAGTTTTTCTCGCATGTAACATTTCGGAAAAGGTTTCGGTTTTCAAATGCCACTATTATTGAGGTGATATTATCTTAACTAAACGAACCATTATTGAAAGCGGATAATCGTGGACTACCAATATCCTAATATCACCCATTACTCAATTGCTGGTATGTTCAAGATTCTATACAAGTAGCTTTCTATTCTCGAGATTCTATACAAGTAGCAATGTTTCTATTATTCCATGTCTACTTTCTTACATAAAGTGTATATTATATTGTAGCTTGTGTCCGGTAATCTTCGTGATCTTCGCTAGTCCTTCAGCGACTCAAAACATATATTTACGAAATAACATTGACGCCATCTTAGATTCGCCAAGTTCGCCAATATTCCCAACATAAAATTACCAAATAAATGCGAAAGTCTCTATACATCTATACTCGACCTAAGTACTGTTTATAAATCGTCTCTCTTGATTGAGAACGATCTCGTAGTTGGCCAAGCATGAGCTCAGTATCGGTTCACTCACAAATCACTAGCAGCATGCAATGTGTATAATGATGAGATTACAGAGGCACTAACTTGTGATGGTCTAGCGGATAGTGCGTTAAGAGGATGCAAGTGGTCCTGGCCTACCAGTTTAGATTTCGCGGTATTTTCCAAATTTAAGCCATTAAAAAAAATATTTTTCCAAACGATTCGTATTAGGAAATTTCAGTTGCCAGGATCCATCCGACTATTCCCGGTTTTTGCCGTCCACCGCCCTTCAGGCTGTAAGTGGTCCAGATGAAGATTTATTTAATTTTCTCTTTTATTATTTATTTACACATTATTCCATATACCGTAACATGGTGAGTAGACATAATACGAGTATAACAGCACCTAGATGACTGAACATCCATACATGCTTATTATTTATTAATTGTAAATATTTACCAGCTTATTACACCAGATTTGCAGGTATTCTACTAAATTTAGGCCACTAAATGGGTTTTTTGTTTTTGAAGAAAAATCGGGGTTCAAGGGAATTTCAGCGATCTGGATCTGGACAGCAATTATTGTGTAGAAGTAGATGGCAACAAGGGTTGTAGTTGTACTTTGGAAACATTTATGGTGCTCGGATGTGCAGCTGTATACATTTTATGGAGCGATATTCGTATGATAAAGTACCTGTTGATAATTTTTTTTTAATTTTCTTGCAACTTTGAACTATGTATTAAAATTTTACTATATCATTTTAATACTTATTTTGTAAACATCAATTTTTTTAGGTAAAACATGCAACATATGAATGTGCGTGCATTTATTTATTACAGCCTTTTCCTATAGCCATGTATCGTTCATATTTGAGGTTATTTTTGTTTCTTTCACTGATGTACTCTTTTCCAGCTCGGTTAACAATACGTCAAAGTTCTAACTTAAATTTTTAATTGAGGTGTTTGCTTCCATCTTCAACTATTCACAGCGTATTATATTCGTGACATACCGGATGATTCAACATTGGCGTCATTCCTTCTAAGGGCACATAGGGACCCACTTAGAGAGTACGAGAAAAATATTGAAATTTTTTTTTTTTTATTTCAAAAAGATCTTAACAGTTAAAGATCGAATTTAAACTTTGTTATTAAGCATTATTTTGAAAAGGTCCCACGGTTGATTGGTAGGCTATTGGAATACGTATAAGCATTCGGAAAGAAAAATTACGACCTTTTTGTCAAATTACGAAATATTTTAATATTAAACAAGTTCTCTTCTACAATTTTTTGATGAAAAGTCAAAGCGGCAATGATGGTTTTTGTGAATAACAGATAGTTACAGGTAGACAGCCTTTGTCAATAATAACAAGCATTTATCAAACAGTGTCTTATTTTGAAGCTCCTTTCACAAAATGTAAACCAACAGCAAATTTGCGAATATGCGATGAGTTATGGGAAAATGCCACAGTAACATAGCAGAATCTGTAGAACGCAAAGAGCTACACACTAGACGAGTGGCCCAAAATTGACGCAGATAGTGGACAATCTAAAGGTGGTCGGTTTCACAGGATACTTAATTGTCCCGATAACTCCCCCGAGGAAGGCTCTACATTCCTACCATGTATGTAATATACACATGACACTAGAACACATTAAATTGAGCAGCAGTTAGTTAACCGAACACGAGAAGCTGCTCAAAATATGAGCCCAGACTCAAAGTGATTGAACACAAAGGTGTTTGGAGTGAAACGGACAGGACTTCTTGCTCTTGGGAACATTTCTTGTGTGTTAACAATTGTATTTTATTTGATCAATAATATTAATCAATGATACATAACCTTTAACAGGTAGTTTTGGATGACAGTTATGACTTATTTAGGTATATTACTCATTTGTCCCAAAGATGGCAGGACTCGGGGGGCTGTTTTGTCGCAGCACTGACCACCAGGTGACACCGTTATCCTAACCTCAACGCATGTTATTGTCTCTTCATTCATTCATCTGACACTAGATATTCAAATTAATGCACAAATCTAATGCATTTGCATACCTACAAAAATCTAATTGTAATAATAATTTAATACTGACCCGAAAGTGTTATAGGTACTCGAATTTGATTTATAAATTTAACACAATTAACTCATTCGGGATGAATCTTGCGTAAATCACAACGTATTAGTCTAACAGTAGTATCACCCCAAACTTCTTGAATTAAACCTATTATATAAAATCATACATAAATAGGAAAAATAAATTAAAGCATGCAGTCCGTTTGGTTGTCTCTTCCATAGGCAATATATTCAATTCAATATTCAAAATATTGTCGGAAGAGAACATAAAAATAAACCAATAAACATGAAAGCAATAAAAACGTTTGGTAAAACCTTTGAATTAACTTTAAAAAAATCCTTTAATATAGCAAAGATTTCTAAATTTTAAATCATTCGTTAAGCTAAATTAACAAAGCTAGGTAATGGAAATGGTAATAACTTTCACTGGCTTTAACAACATTTTCCACGTATTCCCTTAAAAGATTTTCATCGTTTACGCCTGATCTCCAGTCATTAAACCTGGCTTTAAAACTTCCAAAGTGGCAACGTGATGCCACCAAAACGGATATTATTAAGGTGAATCCCACGTAACAGCTTATCTTAATGATTTCTGCCATAACATCCGTCAAGTTTACTGAATTTTTGGTAGAAAAGTTGCGATTACTAACAGATAAAACTTTATTGGTCGTAAACTTTACTTGAAATAAGATATAGATTGATATGCCGTAATATAGGAGTTTAAGTTAAACAAAACATACTATATTCAAATTATGTAAAATATGAGTATTTCCAGTGTTGTATTATGCAAAATAATTTAAGGTAAATAAGCTCATTGATAAAAATAATTTATTTACACAATGTCTGCTAATTCAAGAAAATTTAGTAGAAGAAATTTGATTGTTCGATTTGAACTTTTTTGCAAATTTTACTATGTAATATAATCCACACTAACTCATAGCTGAACTAATTTTTTTGAGGGCACTGTATTATAGAAGAAGATTCTATTGTACCAAGGTAGAATGCACAGCAATTGAATGCACAGCAATTGAATGCACATTAAAAACGTCCATTAAAATTTCTGTCTTTCATTACGAAAGAGCTCTTACTTATATAAATAGTCTTAAGGAAATAAGATAATTATTAAACGAAATCGGAAGAACTTCTGTTGAATAATAGTAAACTTCAGAGTTAATTGCTGGGCACCCAAGGAACTATTCAGCATTATAAGTTAGGCTTTTATCATAATTTAAAATGCAAATAAACTTGATCAGAGCTAAGAATCAAAATGCGAGAACAGAATTTCTAGCGTAAGGCCGTAAAAACGGCGAAGTATATTGGTGTTTATTTGGGGCTTCTCCAAGATTAATTCAATTAATTTTCGTATATCGTAGGGGAAACCAAATAAGTTTTCGCATCAACTGCTTCGTTTATACAGACGGAAGGCTAAATTTGGCAAATTATTATGAAATTAGGATCGCCGAAAAACTCTTACATGGATGAAAATCAGTTTGGCCATTATGTATGTGTTTCAGAGCCTTTGTTTGCGGTAAATAACTTAACTTCGGGTGCTGACAGGTTTGAGTAAACAAAATTCTGAGCCCATTGGGGATTTTTCGTAAATCCCTTGTTTACCAACTTTCCACCGGCGCTTAATACAAATTTTGCAAAATTTTGCAACTTTCTGTTCTTTGAAAATGTTACTCAAATACTTATAAGTAAGATATATTATTGATTTAATTTCGGACAAGAACAGCTACAATCATAGCTATTGCATGACAAGGTTTTTTACGATATTAATTTGTTTCACATTTTCCTGTTAAAGGTAATTTACTAAGTGTGGTATATTAAAATGGAACATCAGCCAAATTCGAGGCGGGTGAGCACTGATTTATTGCTTTGTGACTTCCAAGCATCCAAACTTAACTCTGAATGGGCTCCAAGTATTCATTAAAACGACGTAGACCACAGCTTTCTTCAGGGTGATTAATTGCGAATCGCTAATTGAAAGCCTCGAACTATTACACCTCAAAATACGAACACGAAACAACATATATTTTGTAAGGTCACCAAAATTTTGTTGGCAAAAATTTTATTTTATTGATGACTCTACTGAGAAGAAAAATTTCAATTACTTTTCAAATTAAGGCAATCCTTATAAGTGCCCTTCTTATATGAGTATACGCTGGTATAATTACGCAAATGTTAACAACTAATTGTCAGTCAAAAATTCGTTGTAAAAGGATAGGATTTGACTTTATGTAAATGCGCGATGTTTCTCCTCAATCATCAAGTAGTGTGAAAAAAATTAGAACACAAACGCACTTTGCACAAACGGTTTCATAATTCACCGATAAATCGTCTGTAATCCATTAATATTTTTGTGCAAAGTATATTTTGAATATTTACGTCTTTTGTGAATATTTTAGAATATATTTTTGTTAACAACATAGGCAAGTTGTTTGTCAACTCTCTGGAATACGAAAGTTTTCAAAAATATTTACCTACAAGAGCGTACTGATAACATACTGCTTTCTTCCTCCGAAGTCGCATGCATGCATGAGGAACTATTGAGGTCAATGTTGAAGACACCAAAAAAAGCTTCTTGATTAACGGACTCACATGTAGTTTGAAAATAGTTGATAGCTAAGATTCAAATTCAATTAAAGTATTATTTATTTTGTATATAGCAAGATAGAAGCAAACTACATTAAACATTTCAAATGCATGATATTGATTAACCATTCGATGAAGCGCAAAAATGACGTTAAAGGAAGTTTTAGATGCAAAATTCTCCTCAGCCCAAAAATTGTTAGTTAATTTAATCATAGAAATGCGGAAAGCAGTATTTTTAAATATCAAATAGTAATCCATGTACAATTATAAAGAAAATCTCAAGTTTAATTTGATATTTTAGTTAAAACAAAAATCTAAATTATGTAAAAATTCTAAAATAAAATGCTAAAGTTTCTAAAATTAACCATACTGCAAAAAATATATTGATAATCATTTTACATAGTCTTTTGTTATATAATTTTTTTTTTTAAACCTCAGGTCATAACAAATTATTTTTATTGATTATATTTTTGAAATAATGGGATTACATTATTTAAAAACATTGAAATGTGATCACTGTGTAGTAGTAATCACAAGGTAGTTTAATTTAAAAAAAATTAATAACAGTTTCTAGGTGGGTAAGACTATCAGCGTTTTTTTCTATATAAACAGGGTGGCTAAGTGAAAACGAAACAACCCCATTTCGGGGTCCCAGAGGATTATGAAAGAAGAGCGATTGGACACGTCAATTTCCAAGTCCAGTGGAAACGTTTTCAGAATATTTTACAATCTGTACCTATTATTATTTGGTGAGAGTGGTTTCCAGCACCAAAGTAGGTATTAAATTCTAAAAATTATTTTATCTTAACTCTTCTCAAGCCATTGGTTATTCTTACATTTACAAATTTAATGGAAGAAGTATCTCAAATTAATCACATATTTCCTATTTAAATTCATGCCTTATGTTTGTTTGAATTGTAAGGTTCCAATTATAAAAGTCGATTTAAAATCCAAATTTAAGCAAACAACAAAAGTTATTTTAAAGTCAATTTAAAGTCAGGTAAAATGGAGCAATGAGTTCGTAGATAAATAAGAGAATAGGAAAGGGCTGCTTTTTCGTGCGTTTCAAGCCGAAAAACCGAAAAGCTTCAACGAAAATCTTTTCTTAGCTTGTGCTCCCGAGGAGGCTATATCGATTCAAATACGTTCAACGGCCCGTTCTGGAATTGCCTTTTTTTCGGAACAATCATGTGTTTAATTTGTCTAAAAATAGCTTTTAATGAAGTAATCAAATAAATGTTAAAAGTTGAATATTAAAGTCAATTTTTTTTATTAGCGTAAGCTGCGCTGCTTCTGAAAACTGCATAGCACATTCTGCTATAGTCCATTTTCGACAATCCCCATATAAAAATTGGCTTTGCGGAAGTAGTAGCATTAAGGTCTAAATATAAACTTTCATTTTGAATAACGGTTAGAATGCCCAATAAATTTCAAAAGCTCTAGATTATATGTTTAACATTTTAACTCAAAATGTGCACAAAAGTGTGTTACACTTCGAGTAATTAGTGACAGAATCCAAAAATTACAAGTTCAATCTCGGAGCGTTTATTGTAAACCAAACACTCATTTATTATCCACCAACTCCCAAATGAATTGTGTTCAGAGCTCTGTTAGAATTGAAAAGCATTTTCCATGTGTTTTCGTGTGCTTTAAATTAATGCTAACATAGTTTAATGTTGAATTCGTTAACTGTGGTTACGCGGCCAATGTACTCGTGAGATTCGAATGCTGACAGGGTACCAAATCAAACAACTCCCTTGTGTGTAATCTCCCATAATTGGTTTGGTTAGATTTTGAATACTTAATTTTATACCTTGTTCCAAACAAAATATAAATCAATAAATAGCTTTTACAAAAATGGACCACAGTAACCAAACTACTGGATTGCAATTATAGTGCGTGCAGCAATCGCTTTTACTTCACTCAAACACTTTCCAAAGAAACTTTTGAATCAATTACATTTATAACTCAAGACAAAGGATTAGATGGTTTCAACAGTTGCCTATTTGGATCATAGACGATTAAGCAAGTAACAAAGTTTTCATAGTCGTACAAACTGTTTCGGTTGAGATACAAACACTTTATCCATTGGTGTGTGAAACCTTAAATGTTTCGTCCAGGCATCGGAACATTTCTAATCTGCCCTATTTTATTCGTGATGTTTAATGAAAATCGCTAGTCAATGAAAATCAGAAACAATCCAGCTGAATACAGCCAGCCAGCGTTGATTAGCTAATCTGCTCATAAACGCCTTTCAAATGTTATTTTACCCAGCGCTTTTTGAAATTTCATAGCTTACGGAATCGGCGATAGATTGTGGGCTGTTTCAATCTAGGTGGGCACTTCTGAAAAAATTCTTAGAGATGATATACATGCTGACATGGAAAATCGCTGAATCTTTCCCCCGTTTAGGAAAGCGAAACCTTTAAGGTGAAAAGCAAACGATTAACACCTGCATCTAGTTGAAATAATAGTACTTTTTAGTGGACTTTCCAACCTACTAATTAATTAACTTTTAATTAATACACATGAGAACACGCACATGTTGTGTAACGTTTAAAGTAAGGACACTCTTTAAGAATATGTTAAATATTGTGAGTATAGAAAACGCTAATACAGCGAGGATGTCGCAGCTTTTCTCTATCTTTATTTATTTAATTGTAACACTTATCGTAACCGTATCTAGTAATGGTAAACATTTAAATAACGAATTCCTGTTGAACAGCATTATTAATGAAAGTTAAAAGTAGCCAAAAGTAGGTGTCAGCGCTATTTTTTGAGCCTTGTTAAATAACTCAAGAGTAACGTAGAGTTTATAAGTAAAAATATGTATTCGGGAGTACTTCGTGTACCCCCGAAGTAAATATGTTTTGTGGCAAAAAGGACACATTAGGACGCCCGATAACTATACCTGTCATCTGGAAGAAGTTTTGTGAGCATCCACAAGGAAATACAAAACGCATGCAAGTTGCAATAGGAGTTAAAAAATCATTGGTATAACGACTTTTTAGTAGGAAAAATTTGTATCCATTTCATTCTACACCAGTACATAACTTATTCGAAGTCGATCTCAATGCAAGATTACAGTGTGCAAACTTTTGCGTCCCTCAGAATCAATATTCATTGTTTCTAAATCGTATTACCTTTCTTGACCATGTCACTTATGCCAGGCGGAACATTTTTAAYTTTATAAACAGGGTCAAGAGATACATAAGATATTGAAAACTGCCGACAGATTATAAAATGTTATTTTTAACATCCATTCAAAGTAAATGTGTCGTGTAGTATTATTGACCATATTTTCATTAGTCCTCATATTTTACCACCTTATTAAAATTGGTATTTAAACCTTCCTCAGTATGGTTTACTTAGTTATTTGGAAGACACACCCCTAGAAATATGACATGATTTAKTCATGCAGAATAAGGCTCTTAGTAAACTYTTAGTGAACAATTATTAAAAAGTGAAGTTTCCGAATCGTTGTGTGGCCCAAACCAAGTCAAACACCGGGTCCGGCAGGAAGGCCGGATTTTAAACCTTTAAATTTACGTGGATGGACATACGTGAAGTCGATGGTGTGCGAAGACAGTATAGATATCCGAGACGAGTTATCAATAAAAATTAAAAATGCTTTGGAGACAATTCGAAATAAACACCCATTTCTAAAAATTTGAAGATAGTTTCATAAACTTGTGATTAAAAAGTTAAAGTTAATAGACGTAATTTTTAATAATTTTTCTCAAAAGCTTTTTTTCAAGGACGTTTCTCTTAGGGTTATAAATGTAGGTTTTGTTGCGATCATGATCTCGTTTTTGTCCATTTATTTTTATAAATGCATCGCATCGAACACTTTAATTGCAAAAAGCTCGAGAATCGTTGATCTTAGAAATACCAAGTAGGTATACCTTTTTGCTATCAAAATATTGGGAAACAAGCACCCGAGTGCCAGTTCCCAAGTGCAATTATGAGGAAAACTATAGGGCGGCTTAAAGCCAATCGTTTCCTGCAGTTGCCGCCCTCTATGAGCTGGTTTAAAATGAGCAGAGTCAAATTTGTCACCTTCGCAAATCCCTGAATAGGCAATTTTAGTAAAAAAATCCAAATTGTTCCTGAGTTATTTGAAAGACCATTTAAAAACTTAACATTACTTTTCTCCTAAGGTACGTTGTKCTGAATGATATCATATTTAACCACACGAATCAGCCTTTAAATATATTTACCATTGCATAGCATACTCTGTATAAAATTCTTCTTCTTCTTCTTCTATTTTGTAAGGCATCTGCCTTGTTCTCTACKTTCTTAGAGTTGTATCTGGGGTGATAAATCCCAGCTTTCATGCCAACGTATGGGTGGACGTTCTGGTGGTCTGCAGGACCTTRGGGGACCATATCTTGCAATCTTCGGCAATATGTTGTCGTCGATCCGTTCACCGTGATCTCTCCATCCGCGACGACTGTTTTGGGATCATCTAACTATGTCTTGTACATCGCAAAGTCCTCGGATGTCTTCGTTCCTTTTTTCGTCCTTTACTGTGTAGTCTACTACGGATCTAAAGGACCCCATCTCTGCTGTGTGGATAATCCTTTTTGATGTGGATTTTGCGGCACTTGTTTCTACAGCGTAAGTCATAGCAGGTCTCACACACGTCTTCTATATGCGGGCTATTCATTTAATGGACATGTGCTTGTTTCGCCATATTATATCTCTTAGGAACCTTGATATTAAAGCTGCTTTGGTTATTTGAAACTTTACCTCTTCTTGGGGGTATCTACTGCTCGTGATGTTAACGCCGAGTTTCTTGAAATTCATAACCTGTTTTACTGATTTATTGGATATAGCCAATTTACATCCTCTGGGCTCTTTTGAGATGGTTAGCACTATTGATTTTGCTACCTTATCTCCATGTTATATTTGGTAGCTGTCTTTTCGAACTGATAAAGCATTCTCTGCAGGTTGTCCTCACCCTCTGAGATCAGCACGGTATCGTCCGCGTACCAAATTACTTTTAGTTCTTTGTCCCCCTAGTAAGTATACCTTTCCAATTTTTTTTATTTCCACTATAAGTTCGTCCATAATCAAGTTGTAGAGGATGAGGCTTAAGCTATCGCCTTGTCTTATTCCAGTTTGCATGGATAGTCGGCGTGTCTTTCTGCCTTTGACTTTAGTGACCTTTCTGAGTGTTTGACTCCGCAACAATGCTTGAAATATCCGGGTGCACGTTTTTTTTCTTCAGAAGTTTCACAACATCAGTGAGTTTTACTTGGTCAAATGCTTTCGTAAGATCTGTAAAACACATCTATGCTGTTTTGTTGTATTCTATAGCCTTTTCAGCAATTTGCACGATAGTAAAGATGGCATCCACTGTTGACCTGTTTTTTCTGAAGCCTTGTTGCTCTTCGCATATGCCATGAGAATATATATCTTCTGCCAGTATTTTAGTGAATAGTTTTAGTACTAAACTGTAATGGCGTAATTTGTCGATAGTTTGCTGGGTCTTTTTTGCTTCTCTTCTTGAAGATTGGAATGGTTATGCTTTATTTCCATTTGTTTGGTATTTTTTTGGATTTTGATTTTGTTAAAGAAAACGTGTAGCTCGTTGGATAGTGTGTTCTCTTCGTGCTTCAGTAAATCGTTGGATATTTCGTCTATACCCGCGGACTTGCGGTTTTTCAATTTGGTGATCGATTGTTTCAGTTCCTCATCGAACACGGTCCACGATTCTTGAGTGTTGTTAGAATGTTGTTCTGTGTTAGGATTTACTGCGTCTATGTCATCGCTATAGAGTTGACAGAGGTGTTCTTCCCAATGATTAAGTGTAATTTTCGTTATGTATTGTAATATGTTCGTTGATTGTCGTTTTGCTATTCCTTGACACGTTCCAAATCTATCGTATAAAATTAAGAATATTCCTTTAATTTCGTACGCGCAAAGATGGAAGTTTTTGTAATGTCTTCAGAATAGTAAAACAAAATCGGCTTAATATTTTAACGTAGATTCTGTCCGGACTAACGAAAGGGGTGCAAATATTGAGCAGTCTTTATAGGATGCTGCGGAATCGGCGTTATTTCCCTAGTGGGGTCGCCATAAAACGTTTGCAGAGCTACAAAAAAAAATTGTTGAATAAAACGAAAGCCATTTAATATTCAATCAAACAATTAATTGTTTGAAAATTCATTTAATTTTCGTTGAATATTTGTCGGTTACGGAGTAAATTAAGAAAATACAATTGTATACGTCCATAAGCAAATTATTTGAAAATAATTCTGAGGAGACTTCAAAATTTGAGAATATTGTTAAGGTCTACAAGAAACACATATAAAATTTCAGGTTGAAGAAAATTCAGTGATCTGCTGTGTTGCGGTTTTATTGGCGAAATATTTATTATGATTGAAAAAACACCTTTCATACAAATGGCACGTCACTGGTTCCAGAGGGATGTTCATAAAGTTTTGAAAAGCTTCAATTCTCTTAGAATGATTTGCTTCTGTCTTCATGCAGATTTTTCTTTCCACGAAAATATATATTTTAGAGTAAGCGTGGGGCAAAACATATAATATTCTTCTTTGAGAGAATAAAATTCTTAGGATTTTACGAGGCAGATTTCTTATTATGTTGCGTCATATACAAAAAGTCAAGTGGTCAATATACAAAGAGTGGCTTACAAAATATAACGCAGATAGGTGTATATTCTACACAGAATCGTATATAATAAACGAAGAAGCGAAATGTAATTACCGTGGGTAATAAACCTCATGAAAATAGTAATAAAGCATTCACGACTTAACACTCCCACGCTCAGATACTTGTMACTGTTTTATGTGCTGAAAGGAAAAAAYATAAAACAGCATTATACAATTACTGGAAACCATGACACAGGAAACAATAAATAMATTTAACTCACTGCGCATTAYAACGAATGACAGRAAAATGTGWTAAAAAAACATTATCAAGATATTTTAARGTGTTATCATASTTTAKAMTTRGGCAGCTTGAATATGGAATTAAATTTACGAAAAGAATTTACGCTAAAATMTTTCAATGCCCACAAGGATCTATGAAYCARAAATAACATTTTGATATTTGCATTCAATTCRTCTCCTRTTACTTAATATGAAGTWTGTTCAAMASTTTGAAAGTTTTAAATGGTTTCGTCACTGTATAATWATTTRTATTATTCGTCCTATTAGARCCAAAACAGTCTTAATCGTTGGAGGTATGCCTAATGCCTACAGTTAGGCCTATGTTTATATGTTTATGTTCTTTCGGTTACTTTTGCTTTCGTCGTAGAATTAATTTTTAATTAATTAAGTGCCTGAACTATTCTSAATCTGTCCCATGAAGRACTKGTTGTCTATTTCATCACGCCATTYTGTTTAAATTTTATCATGATACCMTAAYTGTAACGTTAACAAGATTGATATTTTTCTGTGCAAAAATAATGCCTGAATATATGGTTGCTGATCAGCGATTGTATAAAAATCTAATTKTYYTAAATAGGAAACTTCCGAGGTTCGAAGCAGGTGTCGCAATGTAATATTAGCTAGAGTGACACACTACCAAATGGCCCCTTRAACAACCTCGAAATATTACCCCATAGCCAACTTGGAATTGCACTGKAAGAGTACATTTTCATGASAGMATATKATCCTAAACTCGACGAGGAATTWWWAAAAAWATRGATGCCAATTTCTCATCACCCGTTATCTGGTACAACATTAGAGGARAACATATCAAAAAAATTKATGAAATCAGTACAATGATCAATATGTCTGAAAATTSTCAATGCAGAACTTSGACAAMAACAATTAAAGTTGARGATAACGGAGAAACAAAAATGTGAAAAATCGTCAAATTTTCCTTTTACGTAATCAAATGCTTAAAATAAGCACAACTGCAAAGCGAAAAAGCATATTATTGAGAAAATTTAAATCGAGAATAGTTCCTAAGTTTGAGTGAGAAATTGAAATGTAGACATAGTTATGGTCCGAACAATAGACATCAATTGTTTATCAGAAAAACGCAATGAAGAGTTAGCCGAATAATATTCTGATCCTTGGGATACACTTCAATAAGGCCTTGAATTGAAAATAACGATTATCAGAACGCGAGACTGCGAAAATAATGTTAAGATGAATTGAATACTGCAGCCCGATCCATCAATTTTGAAATAGCGAAAAAGATGACCGAAACCCTTGTATTCGACTTATGTCCAATTTGCATATACTAACACGGAAATGTTTGGATKTGTTTGAAATATTGTAATTTTGGTCATTTAACAAGATACTATAATCAATGAAAATATTTCAAACCCAACAGCATCAAYCYAACACATTRATAGCACAGTTTTGAAGTGAAATGAATCAATTAAGCTTTGAAAATAAATAGCAAAGTATCTGTTAGTAATTAAAAGKGTTCATTTGTCGTAATKAGGTTYTCATTTYAAATTCAAAAAAAGTTATTTGTAKTAGTRCYWYAACAAAATTTTYAATGTACCCACCTCTAACTTTGTAACACTCAATTATTCTTGTCCTTACGTAAAATTTAACTGCATAGTTTCTTAGCTTCAATTTTATCGCTTCATCTTCATAATTGCCGTTAAATATTGTTGWRCAGCTTTAAGGAAACAGTGCAGAAACACAGTTTCGAGAAGCACGTAAAGGTGTTCTTGGAGATCTCTACTTTGTTTAATAATTTACACYACAAAGTCCACAAAAYTGGTATTCACAAAARTTGTTTAGAAWMAAAGCTAACAACAAAAAAATGTCATGAACATTGCCTCAGWTTYCAAATATCAAAAATTAATCCTGCTCAATCYKATCTCAGAAGGTTTGATGACATTGTCTTCAGTGTTTTTGTTTTCCGATAATAGAGCTGAGACTCGAGAGCTTTCGAGATTTGCTCACCCAGCACTGCATTGAATGTTTGGAAAATTTAGGTTTTGCWAYTTGAATTAAAAATATTTTYATTGACCTCTCTGGGCAATTATCTTCATGSAGGAATTAAGTGGATTATGTCATTARAATTTTTKGTGAAGATGAAGATTTTGGTGAAGTTGGTGTWTTAGAATATGAAATCAAGGAGTATRATTTYTTACGAATGTGATTGTGACTAATGACTTTGTTAGTGAAAMRGTATWACTTTCCGTAGCTTACAATATGAAATACAAGCAATAAAACAGGCTAAGTTGAGGCTTAAGRAAAAAATATTTATAACTATAATATTTYCTCGGTTTTGCATCTATTTKCGGAAGCAGACTATATATGRGCGTATGACAAGTTGTTAGCGGTAGCTTGAGTAGAGTTGTTGCATAGAAAAGACAACTAAACTGTCAAGTTTTTCGTGTAAAACAAAGGGGATTCAATATGGTCTAGCTACCGGAATGTCTAATCTACTTTACCTTTATTTCCAGCGGTCTTTTTATTATGTTTCACCTTGTTCGTTCGGACGATAGTTGTTTTAACGTGTCACGTACTGGGTTTTGAAGATCTTTTATCCTCGTAATTGCTCTTAGTTCGACATGTTCGGTACGTATTTTTTCATACTTATTAGATGAATTTATTATCATCATGTGTCCGGAGTGCAGGTGAGGTCCTATGATACAGGGTGATTCAAAATTTACGTCATTTTTTTAAGGGGTAGGTAATAGGGGCTCACTTGGAGAGTACGAGACAAATATTGAAAAAATTTTTTTCGATCATTTCTAGAGGATATTAACAGTTGAAAATCGAATTTCAACTTTGTTATTAAGCATTATTTTGAAATTGTCCCTTGCTTAATTGATATCGTATTGGAATACTTAGGCATTCGAAAAGAAAAATTACGATATTTGCTTCAAACTACGACCATTTTTATATTAAAAAAGTTCTCTTCTACAATTTTTCGATGAAAAGTCAAAGCAGCAATGGTGTTTTCTGTCATCAACAGATAGTTACAGGTCGATAGCCTTTGTCAATAATAGCAATAATTTGTCAGACCGTGAATTATTTTCAAGCTCTTTTCACGAATTTGCGGATTTGCGATTAGTTCTGCGGAAATACCACAGAAACATAGCAGAAGCAGAAGCCTCCTGGCTCCAGAAAGATATTGGACGACAATAGATGTTCGGTCTCCAGACACAGAAGAACAAGTTTTGGAGATAATTGCAGCAGTGTCTTCCAGGGTTACTCAGAGAATTGCAGATAAACTGACACTCTCCTAGGCCCCAAATAAATACCGAGGAAGGGCTACATTCCTACCACATATGTAAGCTGCACATTGCACAAGGAAAAATTAACCAATGGCTTACTGAGCACCGGAACAAATTGAGCAGGAATTAATTAGCCGAAGAACGCACTAACTTGTTTGCAGTTCAAGACTGAAACGTTTATTTATTTATTGGTGTAGTGTACACATCAATTCGAGATTATGATAACAATGTTGGCATTTGGAAAAAGTACGTTCCCCAATTAACGAATCCTGTTGAATTTACCTTTTATCCTTATCTTTCTTCTTGCCACTCTGTATGGTTACTGGAACTTTTAATAATTACGAAGAAACAGGTTTTAATATAATGTTAATTAGGCAGATTACCTTGAAAAACATTGTTGCCATCCTTCTGATATAGTTTTTTGCAAATATCTCGGTTTTTAATGAAAATATTTTTTTTACTATTTTTGCTGTACTCTCAAAACACCCCCAGCCAACACCTCCAGAGGAATGACGCCAATTTTGTATTACCCTGTATATTCTAAGGCAGTTTTTCACAAAGAACTGGAAAATACCAAACGGGGTAAAGGTAAAGGTATTAAGATCAATGGCACCCTTATAAATAATGTACGATTCGCAGTGGTACTTGCCGACCACCTACCAGGTCTCTGGTATCTATTTGTGGTATATTGTGTTGGTCGTTCTTTGTTTGCCACTCGAAGTGTTTTTATGTTGTTGGTATTTTTGCTTTGATATTTCGTTTGCATAATCAACTTCAATTGTCTACTGTAATTTCACTTTCTGAAAATGTAGGCAAAGTTGGTCGTCTTTACTCACTATTTTTGTCTTGCACAATAAGCCAGCATATTAAAATATGTTTGCTGATTTGCTATCATAATATTTCCTATTGTCGTCTTTCTGCAGATTTGCTTCGTCGCCCTGGCCTTTTTACCATCGTTAGGCCATTCCTCGACTTTATTGCGGCATTCCTCCTGGTTTATGTCTTCATCAAAGGATCACGGTATTTGATATATCGTGATATGTCGTGAAAGTTATAATATAGAGATGGGATGAAAGCGCTGATTCCTAGTACTACTTTGTTTGCGTGAATTTGGAGAAAAGAATATATTGACAATTCTTCTTCTTCAGTCACGTCAGGCACTTCTAGTCGTCGATTTTCAAGTAGGCCCTTGTTAATGTGAATTAAAAACCTTGGTATTTGCATAACAGGCCACTGTGCCATTGTCTGTCGAAAATCACTATAAGAACTTTGTCCATGGGCAGATTTGCTCAGTTACCACCGTTTAGATGTGAGCTTTGTATGTGGTTTGTTAAGGTAAAGAGATGCTGTATAGTCAAGTCTTTTTCTATTTGATTAAAGTTGTTGGTTATTACTACGATTCTGCTTGAGGTGTTGCTCTTTTGAGGATAATAGTGTGCTTAAATTAAACCTTAAAAAAACTGTTCTGCTTATCTCTGAAGCGAGTTTTTCCATTAAAAACCGCACATTTAAATTAATGCTCTGACTATTAGTTGTTCATAGATACGAATAAATCAGTTTATTAAATCGTTGTGAGTGCCTACCATTTAACACACCCCTTTCGACGTTTTCAAGTCAGTTACACTATGAGGAAGGAGTAACTCTAGCCCTGCATAGTAAATGCATATATTGAATCATTTGTATGTGAATCTTTGCCAAATTGAGAAAAGTTTTCTCATAGTTTGCTCTACAGGAAACACAGCATCAATGAATCATAACAAGTGCATTTGTTGCAGCCACTGGAGTTGCCTTGAAAGTGAAAAATTGCCTCTTTCGTCGAACATAGACTACAATAATCAAGATTTACGTACGTATAACCATCGATGAACTTACATAAAGAATTAATATGAGTCTCTAAACAACCCGCGAACCATACAATAATGACTGTAGTATGTAATATCAAACAAGGAGAGTAGATAGTCGATATATCTATACATACAAGAAATTTGTGATATATCGACATTCCTTGACGTCCATTTAAATTCATAGTATCGTTATCGTAAAATACGGCAGTTTGTAAAATTTATGGATGTATAGAAAGCGAACTTTTATCATTATGCAGCAACCATGTTTATGCGTAAACCATTTTTTTTAAAGAACCGTAACCTGAGGTAAAAACCTATACGGCGGAAGAATTGTTCGACATTTTGCATTATAAAATATTTATTATTTGTCTAAATTTACAGCTACGAAAATACGAAATGTTCCGTATTGGCTAAAAGGCTCTAGTGATTATTGAGCTCCTAAGAATAAAACAAAGAGTTCCGTAGTAAATGTGGTAAATTAAACACCAACCAAATCTCTGCAGTCTGTCATTATTTATTATGGGCGCCAAAAGAAGACTAAAAGTTTCGCCTAAGCTGTTCGTCTGCATAATAAATACTATATGATAAATGGGACTTTAATTTTTCTTTCAAGAAGAATTAAAATTATCACAATTATGACATTGAAAAATTGATTGTAATTTTATTACGTTAAATTTTGTCATAGATCTTGTATAACAACATTAACTGTTACTTATTTATTAACGCTTTAAAACTAACACTAAATATTTTGGACAAATAGTTTGGCTGAAATATGATGTGACCAAGGATTGCATTAGCCAGACGAATTTATTCAGTGGTCAACAATGATTAGAAACGGCAACTGAATATTTTATCCCTCTAAATCTTCACCACAAGAGATCAATCACCATAACTTTTTACAGCATGCTTTTTTTCAGCAATTTCTTCATTCATTACTTCTTGATTTCAACCTCAAACATTAGATTAACCATTTGATTTGAGGTAGCAATTTTATTTAATTTGGTTACTCAATAGTGACAAGTACGTAATTTTAGAGCACAAAATCGAACGGAAATCGATCTTCGAATTTTGAACGCTAATGAGAAAATCCATGTCATGATAGGTGTGCTCATGTGTGATGTTATGGACATGAGTGAAGTTTATTTAATGGGTGTAAGCATTGGAATATCTACGTGTATTTACATCATCGCCTTCGAAATTTATTTGAAGAGATAATATTTTGAATCACTCGAAAAAAGGCTTTTTCATTTTTCAGTTGTTTTAACTAGTAACTTTGATTGATAGGCGCATATTACAGTATTATAATAGATAATAACACCCATTATAAAAAATACAAAACACAATTTAGATCTCAAATTTATGGAAACTTATTAGCAACGGATAACAATTATTTTTCTGAAACTATAGACTAATTTGCCTGCATTTAACGGACAACAAGAAAGCCTTAAGATGGTCCACCCTGGAAGAAAAATKTCGTTCATCTGTTGAGRAAGYAGCGTACAAATGAAAATATTTTTTTYATAATTGATTCYAGACATATCTAGAGTGTATGCAAATCTCAAGAACTTTAAAGAAAAACAAGTACAAATCGTCAAATAAATACCGTAATAATTCAAAATTATTTATGTARACAAYAGCCAATKGTTTTCTGTTCTTTATTAAATMTTTGTGTGAATTTCATCTTCATTTATGTGTAGTGTTATTGTAGTTATTTACATTARCTCGGTCCATATACTTTGGAAATACAAGAATTTTACAYGGGGATCGAAAATGTTGAGAGGGTTTAACAAAGTTTCGTTTACGCCGGCAAAAGTATTAATCATTTTTCAGAAGGTGTTGARGCAAATTRAGTCAGAATTTTTKATCTTCAATGATATTTGAATAGCTCTTTTCAAGAAGCCGAACTATCGACGTTTAAATTTTATMTTTTTATCTGTAATATGATTGATCATTGAAATAATTAGCAATTAAAGGAATWAGTRMATATAGAGTAAGGGTCAGGCAATACCAGAACACGCTCTAAATGATTSAATATATTTTCAGTTTTTCATCAAAAAYCATAAATATCTCTAGTAAATACTCAAAGATTTGTAGTTAAGTACCTCCTGCAGGGTACGATTACCTTAAGTTCCAATAATGGAGAAAGTGAAGATGATACTTCGYGAATTARAGGMAAACTATTTAAACAGTGTTCTTTWATTACAAGCTTGACTGGCTTAKTCGGCWTTAGCACTAATATAATTAGTCAATATAAATCTARTAGTGTAAATGTGGAAGCATTTACTTTAAGTTTCAGCCAATTATCACATGGCCCTGCCCTATTCAATTATCGTCCAATTTGTCTTCTTCATTAACTCAGATTACTCGTAAACGGTAACGAGTCAAAGTCAAGGCTTCCAACTAATTTGGCACTGTGAAACAATGCAAATCCGGGCCAATTTCAGTCTGCGCTGATAGGCCAAATTTTATCAAAATGCTAATTTATATCTCGATCTCCAATTTTCCAGCCCTACGGCGCTTCACAAGAGTTACACAAAATAAAGCCACACTATGCAATCTCATTTTCGAAATTCACATCTAAAAAGTTCCAATTTCCCGATCTACGACTATTTATTTACTCATTTGGCGGCATGAGTGTGCAAAAATGAGTGAGGACCGATATGAGCTATTCTCGTACTTTCTAATAGAACCTCTATTCTCAAAAAGATTTGGAAAAGCAAAATTTATGCATGTAAACTAGCAAATGATCCTCATAAATATTTTAAAAAAGAAATTACCCATGCATAAACTTTCCATGAGACAAGATCAATTGTTGAAGACGATTCAAAAAATTCTGTGTAAGTATTGAAGTAAAATATCGTGCTTGAATTTTAAATTAGAAACATCATAGTGAAATTATATGAGAAACACCGTTAAAGAGATCATATAAATATTCGTCAAATATCTATTGCGTCTCATTAAAAGTTATTGGATCTTATTGTACAACGGATAGTTTTTTTGCTACTAGTGCAAATGAAACCAACGAACTTTTGTTGTTATTAAGTCGTACTGCAGGGTTTTTGGTCTCTTTACTGAAAAAATCGTAAAAATAACATAACAGTTGCAACTTCCATAATTAAACGCCGAAGATATTAATAGTCCTCAAAGTTATGCTTGACTTAATGCAGTCATTATCAATCGAAAATCGGTTCAAGTAATTTAACTTGGGCACGGGGTCTGAACTTCATAAATCAGCATTCGATCTCAATAAGACTTTTCTGTAACAAAAGAAATGATAAACGAATTACAAGGAGAGTATTTCCCTTTTCCATTAATTTAAGTCCGATTTCAGGAATTTAATCAAGGAAAAATTAACATTGACGACAATGAACAGTCAAGTTCGACCGTTTTAGTATAGATTTGATATTTGTTTTGCATTTTCTTCTTCCAGCTGATTCAATTGTTTGATTAGTATCGGATTCACAAATTCAGTTTAACGAGAAAAATTTAGCAAGTAGGGAAGGGTCAATTTTAATTAAATTTAGGTATCTTAAAAATGGTAGTAAAATTTTATATTATCTGTCAATTTGTAACTAACTAATAATTTTTGTTGCTGTTAATTGTATTGCAGCTTAATATCCCGTGTTTACAGTGATCTGTATAAAGTTGCTTTGATTTTAATGTAAATAGATCCTTTCCATCGTAGAATGCCAATCTCAAGTTCAAGGCATGTAGTGGCTTTGAATATATTAAAGAAAATTAATGAAGGAAAACTTGCGTTAGAGGACATTTCCATAATGCGGCGACAACCTGGGGGAAACGGATTGATCTGGACAAAACTGGAGACGTTCTGGGTTGATATCTAGCTATGTATGACGTTATATTACGTGCAGGAAGGAAATTCACCATTGTCTTAAACAGGCAAATTAAAGTCAAATAATGCAAAAAATCAGATTTACAGTTTCATTTTATATATCATATACAGGGTGATTTAAAATTGGCGTCATTCCTTTCAAGAGGTGATAGAGGCTCACTTGGGGAGTACGATAAAAATATTGAAAATTTTTTTTAGATGCGAAGATATTAACAGTTGTAGATGGAAATTCAAGTTTGTTATTAAGCATTATTTAGAAATTGTTCCATGTTTAATTGGCAGCATATTGGAATACTTAAGCAATCAAAAAGAAAAATTACGATATTTGCTTCAAATTACGAAAATTTTTAATATCACAAAAGTTCTCTTCTACAATTTTTTGATGAAAAGTCATATAACATATAATAACGGCAATGATGTTCATTATCATTAACACATAGTTACAGGTGGATAGCCCTTGTTAATAATAAGAATAATTTGTCAAACTGTGACTTATCTTGAATTTCTTTTCACGAATTTGCGGACATGCAATTAGTTCAGAGGAAATGCCACAGTAACATAGCAGAAACTGAAAGAACTCACGCCAACAAAGGGCGAGGAAAGTGATTCCAGGAAGATAGTGGACGACAATCGATGTTCGGGTTCCAGACACAGAGGAACAAGTATTGGACATAATCGAATCAGGGCCTTGACTGACACTTTCCCAAGGACCAAATAAATACCGAGGAAGGGCTACATTCCTACGACGTTTGTACGATACACACAGCACAAGGAGATACAAATGGAGCAGGAGTTAATTAACTGTATACGAGAAGCTGCTTGATAAGACTGGATTATAAGGAGATTACACAGGCACTAGCTTGTTTGGAGTTAACCATTGAACCAATTCGAGGT
Organism: Dendroctonus ponderosae; assembly: GCF_020466585.1. Classification (NCBI taxonomy): domain Eukaryota; kingdom Metazoa; phylum Arthropoda; class Insecta; order Coleoptera; family Curculionidae; genus Dendroctonus; species Dendroctonus ponderosae. The sequence goes on along the minus strand of NW_026018445.1, from coordinate 1,503 downwards.
TATGAGAACAGGTTGACATTTCGAAAGTACGTCCCGCAGTCACCGCATCTTGTTGAATTTACCATTTATCTTTGTCTACCTTATTGCCACTCTGTATAATTCCATGGTTACCGGAGTTTTAAATAATGACGAAGCAACAGGTATTTGCGCAATGTTAATGAGGCAGATTACCTTGAAAACATTGCTGCCGTATTTCTGATATATTTTTTTGGAAATTTCTCAGTTTTTAATAACAATTAATTTCTTTGACCATTTTTGCTGTAGTCCTATAACAGCGCCAGACAACACCTCCAGAGGAATGATGCCAAATGTGAATCACCCTGTATGTATAGCAAATCACCAGATGACAAAAGTCAGTCTATGATCGCCAAATTAATTGCTGCATTTGAGGTACGTTTTCTATAAATTGCACAGTACCAGATTCTGAGTATATCAATTTTTAACGTTATCTCACATATTTTACAATGGCAATGGACCTCTTCTTGTTCTAGAAGCTTATTGTACTTAAAACGAAAATATCGAATTTTAGAGCTGTTTTATTCTGTGCATATTTTAAACATTGCGTAATATCAATAGCTGGAATGATGTTTTTGTTCAAGCACTAGACGGTTAGCATTATTATTCATAATTCAGTTTTAATCGGACACAAATTGCAGACCGTTGGCACATAAATTATTCAGGAGTAAACATTGGTTGACTCTTGGAAAGTTAAAAGGAGCTAAAAATACCTCAAAACTGTTTAAAATTTTCCTGTGGGAAATTTACGAAAGTCTGTACCACCTTTCGTTCCGCTTTAAAACAAGATGGATACAAATTCAGCAGAAAACCCACAAATATATGGAAATCGTGATTAATTTTAATGGTAATATATGTTTTTGTATTTTGAAGCTATTAGGTTATTTCGCGGGCCATTAGTAACGTAAAGGCCTCTCTGCTTCCGTATATTTTATTTTCCATATTTATTTATTCTATAATTGATGAATTTATAATTAAATCGGTTTGCGTGTCGTGAAGCTTTCATAGTAAAGCATCATCTATATATTTGTTATAATTACTTCGTTAGCATTCTACCTTCCAACGGTCTTTTCGTAACTGAGAGCAAAAATGAACATCAAAGCTATTAAAAAACTCAGGTGAACTGATTCTATTGTACTTTGATTGGGCACAAACATTGTTTCCTTACAGTATCAAAATAATTTTAAATTAATTATGCAAATTCGAGCTTTAAGAAAGAATTCTTCGTGTCGATTTTTCGACCTATTTTAATTATACTCACATTGGCCGATTTGATGTCAATGAAGCATAACACGCATTGTTCTGTAGTTGTACAGTAAACATATTATTCGGCATCATTTAATAGAATTTCGTAAGTACAATGCTGCCTAACAATGACCAGTATATGAAGCTTCACATTGTGCATTTATAATTTGCTTGTTGTGAGTGTTCCATGCTGATACAAGTTCAACTGGATGATTTTCCATTTGGTAAACATAGATTTATTGA
>NW_026018444.1:26680-30134 GCF_020466585.1 Dendroctonus ponderosae | reverse complement strand
GTTGATTCGAAAACATTTTCTAAAGTTGCCCGCAGATGGCCGCCAGACGAAACTTTCTGTCTCCGAATTAGATTTTCTGCGCCTCAAGCAAAAATAAGCCATTTTAAACTGTTCCAAGCTTCGCAGCATCATACAGTTCAATAATGACTTTGCATTTAATGAAGATTCTCTTTTCTCCATTCTCTTCCTCCATCGGGCATCACGAGATTTGAATCAAAAATTGCCGGTGACGGTGACGGTGATGTTTCAAGAGATGAAACTTTGTAGGTCTTAGAAGCATTTTCCACTCGAACCTGATAGGCTCAACCGCAATTTCCCAAAGAACTTCCAGTCAAAATAATGACTAGGCAAAGTCTGTTTGGTGTCACGTTCCACTATGGCAAATGCTAATTGGACGTCATGGGAATTGGTAGTCAAGTTTAGAGTTTCTGGTCGTATCCAAGTGGAGAAACTCGGCGCCCGGCCGGAAGATAATAAACCAATTAACTTATCTCGCCCGGCCAAAGGCGAGGCGTTTTAAAAGTACACCCCCCGAACAGCTAATAATAGCTGCGTCAGCACCGTCTCTCCCTGTGCAAACTGCGATTAAAAGCACGCCTGAAATATTAACACCTTCGCCCAATTAGATTTTTATTTCGCTGCGTCTAATCTAGGTAGGCGAGATGCGCCCTTATTAACGCGGACATGCAATATCAAGACGCCCGGCTTCTCCCCTGGACCAGGCCGGGTCAAATCCAGACCTTTTCCGGAAAAGTAACCTAAACAGGCAGCATTGTAGCATAGTGGGCAAATTGGAGAACAATGCAGGCGTGAGACAGTGCCGCAGAGGAAGATTTGGCGCTGTGCCACGAGCGGCATCGATTCTCGGCAATGATGCCCTTATGCGGCGTTTACCAGCCTTCTAGCCAAATTTAGTCCAAAAAAGCCAAATCTAATAAAAATTGATTAAGAAATGATTGATTAATAACTGAGTTTTGCCGGTGGAAACACTCAGCGAGGTCAATTGACAATAAACCACCCATTTGACTGTCCATTATCGTCACCAAGCTCCAAGCAGGTTTAGAAGGAAAATCTGCAGATTCAGACCTACAGAGTGTATTTTTAGGTAACGAACTGAGGCCTGAATAAGCAAAGCGCGACTTCGAGGCCAAATAAACGAAATCGATCGACCGCTGTGGCAGGGAGGAAAAACCGTCTTGCCATTGGGGAAAATGGGCAATTTTTGCCTTAAACACGCCCGGCTAACTTAATTTCGAACCCTGCCTTAAGGAAAACTTTGAACAAAAAACCGTTTGCTTCATCAACTCGAATGATTTATAGGCGCCTCTTATCTGTGCGCTGGTTAATCACATTAGATTTTGAGGGAACGAAGGCTTTAAAAATAGGTTTTATGGTCTAGACGTTAGATAGACCCAACATAGGCGGAGATTAAACTGTGTGGAAAAACCGCACTCAAACCACACTTTGAAGCGCAAAACTTTCCCGATCTAGAATCCAATGGGTGGATCGCATCCAGAATAATCCAGCCAGGACTTCTGGATTGGTGCAGAGGAACGACACTGGATTGCGTGACCAGTTTTGTACCTCCGGAGTTCGATTCTCGAGAGGAGCTTCCGGCCGGCCGGAAGACAAACGAGCGTCGTCGGAGACGTGCCAGACACGCACGCCCCCTTTGCTCGTAAATTTTCACAGCAGAAACAAGGTTAATAGTATGCGCAGCGACTGATCTTAATCTCGGGTTTGAGTCAACTGAGGAGGGATTAGGTTAACGAAATTAGTTGCCACCCCAGCTAACTAAGGTTACCCACTAAGGTCGCTTATGGGGTCGATTAAAGTCGATTAACCTAAATTTTTTGGGCTTCATCAGCGGCTCGAATTGAGCAAATGCTGGTTTTTCTCGTTTTTGAATCTGACGTTTCGTTGGCACGCATTGCTGACATCTTCAGATTGACATCGCGCTAAAGTAGGAAGATCAATAAAAGGCATGGAACATTTTCAATACTCAAAGGAACGAAGTTGAAGATTTACGATGCGTGGTAGAGCGTAATGGAAGAACTTGAATAAAGAAAACGGCAGCAAACACAAAAGAAGCAAAAGAGCCCTAAGCTAAATAAAATGGAGCGAAAGATGCCCGAATTTCCAAGGTTTTAAGAGACGAAGCAGAAGAGTAAATACGCGTAGAAAAATGTGCTCAATACCCTCATGAGGGTGATGAGGAAACACGCGGCCAACTGAGCTGGAAAAGAGCACTTGAATAAGAAGAAAAAGCAGCAAACAGAAAAGAAGCAAAGTAGCTCCAAGCTAAACAATACGGAATGAAAGATATCAGAATCTTCAAGGTTTTAAGTGACGAAGCAAAAGAGTAAAGACGCGTAGAAAACTGTGCAGGAAACCCCCATGGAGGTGAAGAGGAAACACGCGGAAAACTGAACTGAAAGAAAGCACTTGAATAAGAAGAAAAACGGCATACAGAAGAGAAGCAAAATAGTTCTAAGCTAAACAAAACGGAATGAAAGACACCAGAAACTTCAAAGATTTAAGTTAGGAAGCAGAAGAGTTAAGACGCGTAGTAAACTGTGCTGAAAAACCCCATGAAGATGATGAAGAATCACCCGGAAAACTAAGCGGGAAGAGAGCTGTTGAATAAGAAGAAAAAACACGCAAACAAAAAGAAGATTGAAAAACACCATAGTCTTCAAGGCTCAAAGTGACGAAGCTGAAGAGTTAAGACGCGTAGTAATGTGGGCTCAAAACCCCCATGAATATGACGAAGAATAACCCGGAAAACTGAGCTGGAAGAGAGCTATTGAATAAGAAGAAAATGCACGCAAACAAAAAGATGATTGAAAAACACCATAATTCTCAAGGCTCAAAGTGACGAAGCTGAAGAGTTCAGACGCGTAGAAAAGTGTGCTAAAAGCTCCTATGAAGGTGATGAAGAAACACACGGAAAACTGAACTGAAAGAGAGCACTTATTAAGAAGAAAAACGACATACAGGAGAGAAGCAAAATAGCTCTAGCAAAACGAAACGGAATGAAATACACCAGAAACTTCAAGGTTTTAAGTGAAGAAGCAGAAGAGTTAAGACGCGTAGTAAACTGTGCTGAAAACCCCTATGAAGATGATGAAGAATCACCCGGAAAACTGAGCTGGAAGAGAGCTGTTGAATAAGAAGAAAAAGCACACAACCATATAGAAGATTCAGAAACACCATAATCTTCAAGGCTCAAAGTGTCGATGCTCAAGAGTTAAGACGCGTAGAAAAGTGTGCTAAAAGCCCCTATGAAGGTGTTGAAGAAACACGCAAAAAAACTGAACTGAAAGTGAGCACTTGAATAAGAAGAAAAACGACATACAGGAGAGAAGCAAAATAGCTCTAGCAAAACGAAACGGAATGAAATACACCAGAAACTTCAAGGTTTTAAGTGAAGAAGCAGAAGAGTTAAGACGCG
>NW_026018444.1:0-26580 GCF_020466585.1 Dendroctonus ponderosae | reverse complement strand
GTTGATTCGAAAACATTTTCTAAAGTTGCCCGCAGATGGCCGCCAGACGAAACTTTCTGTCTCCGAATTAGATTTTCTGCGCCTCAAGCAAAAATAAGCCATTTTAAACTGTTCCAAGCTTCGCAGCATCATACAGTTCAATAATGACTTTGCATTTAATGAAGATTCTCTTTTCTCCATTCTCTTCCTCCATCGGGCATCACGAGATTTGAATCAAAAATTGCCGGTGACGGTGACGGTGATGTTTCAAGAGATGAAACTTTGTAGGTCTTAGAAGCATTTTCCACTCGAACCTGATAGGCTCAACCGCAATTTCCCAAAGAACTTCCAGTCAAAATAATGACTAGGCAAAGTCTGTTTGGTGTCACGTTCCACTATGGCAAATGCTAATTGGACGTCATGGGAATTGGTAGTCAAGTTTAGAGTTTCTGGTCGTATCCAAGTGGAGAAACTCGGCGCCCGGCCGGAAGATAATAAACCAATTAACTTATCTCGCCCGGCCAAAGGCGAGGCGTTTTAAAAGTACACCCCCCGAACAGCTAATAATAGCTGCGTCAGCACCGTCTCTCCCTGTGCAAACTGCGATTAAAAGCACGCCTGAAATATTAACACCTTCGCCCAATTAGATTTTTATTTCGCTGCGTCTAATCTAGGTAGGCGAGATGCGCCCTTATTAACGCGGACATGCAATATCAAGACGCCCGGCTTCTCCCCTGGACCAGGCCGGGTCAAATCCAGACCTTTTCCGGAAAAGTAACCTAAACAGGCAGCATTGTAGCATAGTGGGCAAATTGGAGAACAATGCAGGCGTGAGACAGTGCCGCAGAGGAAGATTTGGCGCTGTGCCACGAGCGGCATCGATTCTCGGCAATGATGCCCTTATGCGGCGTTTACCAGCCTTCTAGCCAAATTTAGTCCAAAAAAGCCAAATCTAATAAAAATTGATTAAGAAATGATTGATTAATAACTGAGTTTTGCCGGTGGAAACACTCAGCGAGGTCAATTGACAATAAACCACCCATTTGACTGTCCATTATCGTCACCAAGCTCCAAGCAGGTTTAGAAGGAAAATCTGCAGATTCAGACCTACAGAGTGTATTTTTAGGTAACGAACTGAGGCCTGAATAAGCAAAGCGCGACTTCGAGGCCAAATAAACGAAATCGATCGACCGCTGTGGCAGGGAGGAAAAACCGTCTTGCCATTGGGGAAAATGGGCAATTTTTGCCTTAAACACGCCCGGCTAACTTAATTTCGAACCCTGCCTTAAGGAAAACTTTGAACAAAAAACCGTTTGCTTCATCAACTCGAATGATTTATAGGCGCCTCTTATCTGTGCGCTGGTTAATCACATTAGATTTTGAGGGAACGAAGGCTTTAAAAATAGGTTTTATGGTCTAGACGTTAGATAGACCCAACATAGGCGGAGATTAAACTGTGTGGAAAAACCGCACTCAAACCACACTTTGAAGCGCAAAACTTTCCCGATCTAGAATCCAATGGGTGGATCGCATCCAGAATAATCCAGCCAGGACTTCTGGATTGGTGCAGAGGAACGACACTGGATTGCGTGACCAGTTTTGTACCTCCGGAGTTCGATTCTCGAGAGGAGCTTCCGGCCGGCCGGAAGACAAACGAGCGTCGTCGGAGACGTGCCAGACACGCACGCCCCCTTTGCTCGTAAATTTTCACAGCAGAAACAAGGTTAATAGTATGCGCAGCGACTGATCTTAATCTCGGGTTTGAGTCAACTGAGGAGGGATTAGGTTAACGAAATTAGTTGCCACCCCAGCTAACTAAGGTTACCCACTAAGGTCGCTTATGGGGTCGATTAAAGTCGATTAACCTAAATTTTTTGGGCTTCATCAGCGGCTCGAATTGAGCAAATGCTGGTTTTTCTCGTTTTTGAATCTGACGTTTCGTTGGCACGCATTGCTGACATCTTCAGATTGACATCGCGCTAAAGTAGGAAGATCAATAAAAGGCATGGAACATTTTCAATACTCAAAGGAACGAAGTTGAAGATTTACGATGCGTGGTAGAGCGTAATGGAAGAACTTGAATAAAGAAAACGGCAGCAAACACAAAAGAAGCAAAAGAGCCCTAAGCTAAATAAAATGGAGCGAAAGATGCCCGAATTTCCAAGGTTTTAAGAGACGAAGCAGAAGAGTAAATACGCGTAGAAAAATGTGCTCAATACCCCCATGAGGGTGATGAGGAAACACGCGGCAAACTGAGCTGAAAGAGAGCACTTGAATAAGAAGAAAAACAGAAAACAGGAGAGAAGCAAAAGTGCCCTAAGCTAAACAAAACGTATTGAAAGGCACCAGAAACTTCAAGGCTTTAAGTGAGGAAGCAGAAGATTTAGGACGCCTAGTAAACTGTGCTGGAAAAAATCATGAAAATGATGAAGAATCACCAGCAAAACTGAGCTGGAAGAGAGCTCTTGAATAAGAAGAAAGAGCACATAAACAAAAGGAAGATTGAAAAACACCATAATCTTCAAGGCTCAAAGTGACGAAGCTGAAGAGTTAAGACGCGTAGAAAAGTGTGCTGAGCTGGAAGAGAGCTCTTGAATAAGAAGAAAGAGTACATAAACAAAAGGACGATTGAAAAACACCATAATCTTCAAGGCTCAAAGTGACGAAGCTGAGGAGTTAAGACTCGTAGAAAATTGTGCTGAAAGCCCCTATGAAGGTGATGAAGAATCACCCGGAAAACTGAGCTGGAAGAGAGCTCTTGAATAAGAAGAAAAAGCAGGCAAACAAAAAGAAGATTGAAAAACACCATAGTCTTCAAGGCTCAAAGTGACGAAGCTGAAGAGTTAAGACGCGTAGTAATGTGGGCTGAAAACCCCTATGAAGATGATGAAGAATCACCCGGAAAACTGAGCAGGAGGAGAGCTCTTGAATAAGAAGAAAAAGCACGCAAACAAAAAGAAGATTGAAAAACACCATAGTCTTCAAGGCTCAAAGTGACGAAGCTGAAGAGTTAAGACGCGTAGTAATGTGGGCTGAAAACCCCTATGAAGATGATGAAGAATCACCCGGAAAACTGAGCTGGAAGAGACCTCTTGAATAACAAGAAAAAGCACGCAAACAAAAAGAAGATTGAAAAACACCATAATCTTCAAGGCTCAAAGTGACGAAGCTGAAGAGTTAAAAGGCGTAGAAAAGTGTGCTGAAAGTCCCTATGAAGCTGATGAAGAAACACGCGGAAAACTCAACTGAAAGTGAGCAATTGAATCACAAGAAAAACGCCCTATAGAAGAGAAGCAAAAGAGCTCTAAGCTAAACAAAACGGAATGAAAGACACCAGAAACTTCAAAGCTTTAACTGAGGAAGCAGAAGAGTTAAGACGCGTGGTAAACTGTGCTGAAAAACCCTATAAAGATGATGAAGAATCACCCGGAAAACTGAGCTGAAGAGAGCTTTTGAATAAGAAGAAAAAGCACCCAACAAAAAAGAAGATTGAAAAACACCATAGTCTTCAAAGCGCAAAGTGACGAAGCTGAAGAGTTAAGACGCGCAGAAAAGTGTGCTGAAAGCCCTTATGAAGGCGATGAAGAAACACGCGGACAACTGAACTGAAAGAGAGCACTTGAATAGGAAGAAAAAGCAGGCAAACGAGAAGAAGCAAACGAGCGCTAAGCTAAATAAAATGCAGCGAAAGACACCAGAATCTTCAGGGTTTTAAGTGACGAAGCAGAAGAGTAAAGACGCGTAGAAAAGTGTGCTAAAAAACTTTTGAAGATGCTGAAGAACCATGCGACAAAATGAACTGAAAATGCGTACTTGATGCCGAAGGAAGAACAGTAAAGAGAGGTGAAGTAACGCAGAAAAACACAAGAACCGTAGATGTTCAAAGAACTGAACTGAAAGTAAGTAGAAAAGTAACGAGCGTTGATTAAGAAGACACTAACCCAAACAGTAATAAAAAAGGAAGCAATAGAGCTCTATCTAGCCTGATTAGCAAGGAAAATGGACTTTTCTCACATCCTCAAAAGCGAAACAGTTACTGCATGGACGTAGTTTTAACAATTGGAAAGTTGACGGCTTTTTAGTCAATAAGCAGTTGGTCCAGGTTCAGACGTTTCGCCAGCACACATTCGCATAACCCTTAGACATGCGTCCCAAAAGGCCCCAAGTTCCCCCATGAAAAGCCACCAACACAAAATACACCTTTTAAAGCAATTATGGGAAAATTAAACTACAAAGAGCCTTCCTAATGATCCGCCGCTGACCTCTGGCTTCACCCCTAAATAGGCTCCAGTTTAATGAGCGCCAGATAAAAAAATCTTGAGAATCGGACGTAAATTACAAATAAATGTAGAAATCGAGTGCCGAGCTCACGCAAGCCCTTGCTCCGGCCGAGACACTAATTTATGCCGATTAGGCCAGTGGGTTTTAAAAGGTCACACACGCGATTCCGGCCGATAAAATTGCCTATTGTCATTAGGACTTCGATCCGGACGTAACAGGTCGATGGGACTTGGCACAATTTCCACTTAAAAGATAAAAAATTGAGCAAATCAACACAGTGTTTCGGCGTTTTATGGTAATTTGGCTGTTGCTCGGGCAAAAAGTTTCTTTATCCCCGGTGGGTTTTTATGAAAATGGTTTTGGGTCTCTATATGTGAGTTGTCTTCCCCCATCTGCTGGCAGACCTGTAGATGTTTTTCGGTTCTTTTTCCATTTCCTGGGGAGAAGTGGATGGCTGCTTAGTAGCAGGGAGCATGCCATTGGCCCGTGCAGAGAACTACCTTCCACTCACTGAGTTTCATATTGAAGCAGTGCTGGTGGGGAGTTGTAGGCTAATGTTTAAAAGAGCAGCAGCCTTCAGGCCTATCTGGGGTCCTTGGGGGTGTAGGCGTCTTCTACAACCCTCCTGGGGAATATGCTGGGAGGGATTGTTGGATAGAATTCTGCCACCCCGAGCAGTCCTTACAACGTCCTATTGTTATTAGCCGCAGGATGTTGAGGCCAGAGGAGTTTTGCTCAATATCAACTCCCCCTGTAGAAGTAGAGCCTTGAAAGTGCCCAAACTAACTTCCCAGTGCTCGCTTGATGAAATCCTGCATAAAGAGGTTGAGGCAATCGATCATTTTGTATATAATTAATTGAAAAGCGCGCAACAGGACCCGGGTAAGATTACGTTGTCAATCCTCCTCGTTCGAGGAATTCGAGCACGTTGTGAGGCTTTGTTAGACTTCGCGGGTGATCATTACGGCGTTTTTAAAGGATAATTAGAGCCCCTTTTCTGCTGTCATGCGGTAATTACTTTGTGCCCGGGGAAAACGGGCTTTGTTGCCGTATTGACGTTCCAGATGGAACGAATTGTGTGTACACCTGACCTAAAAAAACCCGAACCAACTCCATGACATGTCCCGAAATAGATAAATCGCCCCTTGCCCCAATGTGGAAAAGTAATTGAAATTTATGCTCGTCACGTTATAATGTCTGGATGCATCGGCTGGTCGGCGATTTAATTAAATAAGTGGCCGATATGGATCTACAATGTGCGAAAAAACTGGAAAACCACTGTTTGCGGCATGAAACGCTGCAAAATCAGACTGGTGCACTTTGGATCGCGTGAGACATCGACAAAGGCCACCAAAAGCTGAATTTTTCCTTATGATTTATAACAGCTGCTTTCCAGACATGCGATTTGCATGTTCCCTGCCAGACTTTGGCTCTTTCCTGTTTATTTGCCGCACTGTCTAGTGGATTAATTGTTATTTATTTTCGCTTTCTTCATTTGCCTTTGTCTTCTGTTTAATCCGATATTGATGCCTGATTGCTTTTCAGGTGTCAAGGCTCCCATCCAGAGCCCTGCTGAGCAGTAGCATGTCCTCAACCGACCTAATTTGTTGACAATTATTACGTAAGTAAATTATTTTTGTTTATTATTTTTATTAAAAAGGAAGAATTTATGTGATCCGGAACCAGGCCTTGACGGTGTTCCACCGGCACGAGAAAAACCATCATCAGGCAATTTTCAAGGGTCGGTTTTCGTGGTGTTTTTTGCAGGACGCGGTTTGGCATTTATGTTCCCTATATGTGGCTGATTGAGAAATCCAGTTTTGAGGGCCCTCTGCAGGGCTAAGTCCCTTCACATACGTCAACAGAGTTTCGATTTTTAGTCATCATCAGGCAATTTTCAAATAATATATAGATCACATCAGGATTTTCAAGGCAGATTTTACAGGTTGGATTTTAGCATTTATTTCAAATGCAACATGGAAAATAAAAAACCGAATGTTGAGAGCATTTTGTAGAACAAAGTTTCGTGTATAAAACGAGGAAAGTTACGATTGTGAGCCATTCTCAGGCAATTTTTGACAATTTTTCAAAGTTGCGTTTGGTTGGCGAGGTTGTTTTTGCAGCCCGGAGTTTGCCACTGATTTATTCAGAAACTAATTGAAGCAGACAGACGCTTTTGTATGTATTTCATATGGCAAAGTATGTTGTATAAGTGCAAAAAGTTTTGATTTTCAGTCATTATCAGGAAATTTTCAAAAAATTTTCATACTTGCGTCTGGTTTTCGCAATGGTTCTTGCAGAGTGGAGTTTAACATTTATTTCAAATGCAACACGGAAAGTAAAAAAACTGAATTTTGAGAGCCTTTTGTAGGACAAAGTTCCGTATGTAAAACGAGGAAAGTTAAGATTGTGAGCCATCATCAGGCAATTTTTGACAATTTTCACACAGTTGTGTTTGGTTGGCGAGGTTGTTTTTGCAGCCCGGAGTTTGCCACTGATTTATTCAGAAACTAATGAAAGCAGACAGACGTTTTTCGATGTATTTCATAGGATAAAGTCTGTTACATAAGTGCAAAAAGTTTTGATTTTCAGTCATTATCAGAAAATTTTCGAAAAATTTTCAAATTCGCGTCTGGTTTTTGCAATGGTTCTTGCAGAGAGGAGTTTAGCATTTATATCAAATGCAACATGGAAAGTAAAAAACTGACTTTTGGGAGCATTTTGTAGGACAAAGTCTCGTATATAAAACGAGGATAGTTAAAAGTGTGAGTCATCATCAGGCAATTATTGCCAATTTTTCAAAAATGCGTTTGGATGGCGAGGTTGTTTTTGCAGCCCGGAGTTTGCCACTCATTGATTCAGGAACTAATGAAAGCAGAGAAACGCTTTTCTATGTATTTTATAGGGCAAAGCCTGTTTTATAAGTGCAAAAAGTTTCGATTTTCAGTCATTATCAGGAAATTTTCAAAACATTTTCAAATTCGCGTCTGGTTTTCGCAATGGTTCTTGCAGAGTGGAGTTTAGCATTTATGTCAAATGCAACATGGAGCCTTTTGTATGACAAAGTCCCGTATGTAAAACAAGGAAAGTTACGATTGTGAGCCATCATCAGGCAATTTTTGACAATTTTGACACAGTTGTGTTTGGTTGGCGAGGTGGTTTTTGCAGCCCGGAGTTTGCCACTCATTTATTCAGGAACTAATGAAAGCAGACAGACGTTTTTCGATGTATTTCATAGGATAAAGTCTGTTACATAATTGCAAAAAGTTTTGATTTTCAGTCATTATCAAGAAATTTTCAAAAAATTTTCAAACTTGCGGCTGGTTTTCGCAATAGTTCTTGCAGAGTGGAGTTTAGCATTTATGTCAAATGCAACATGGAGAGTAAAAAACTGACTTTTGAGAGCATTTTCTAGGACAAAGTCTCGTATACAAAACGCGGATAGTTACGAGTGTGAGTCATCATCAGGCAATTTTTGCCAATTTTTCAAAAATGCGTTTGGTTGGCGAAGTTGCCTTTGCAGCCCGTAGTTTGCCACTCATTTATTCAGAAACTAACGAAAGCAAAGAGACGCTTTTGTATGTATTTCATATGGCAAAGTATGTTGTATAAGGGCAAAAAGTTTTGATTTTCAGTCATTATCAGGAAATTTTCAAAAAATTTTCATACTTGCGTCTGGTTTTCGCAATGGTTCTTGCAGAGTGGAGTTTAACATTTATTTCAAATGCAACATGGAAAGTAAAAAACTGAATTTTGAGAGCATTTTGTAGAACAAAGTCTCGTATACAAAACGGGGAAAGTTACGATTGTGAATCATCATCAGGCAATTTTTGCCCATTTTTCAAAAATGCGTTTGGTTGGCGAGGTTACTTTTGCACTCCGGAGTTTGCCACTCATTTATTCAGGAATTAACGAAATCAGAGAGGCGCTTTCTATGTATTTAATAGGGCAATGTCTGTTTTATAAACGAAAAAAGTTTTGATTTTCAGTCATCATCAGGAAATTTTCGCAAAATTTGAAATTTGCGTCTGGTTTTCGCAGTGGTTCTTGCAGAATGGAGTTTAGCATTTATTTCAAATGCAACATGGAAAGTAAAAAACTGAACTTTGAGAGCATTTTGTAGACAAAGTCTCGTATATAAAATGAGGAAAGTTACCATTGTGAGTCATCATCAGGAAATTTTTCGAAATGTCGTTTGGTTGTCCAAGTTGTTTTTACATGCTGGAGTTTGGCATTCATTTATTCAGGAAGTGTCGAACTGAGGGAGTCATTTTTATACGTGTTTAGTAGGGTAAAGTTTATTCTACAAGCATCAACAGTTTCGATTTTTCAGTCATCATCAGGAAATTTAAAAAAAATTATTACATCTGGTTTGTGTGGTGAATTTTTGCAGTTTAGCATTTTTTAGTTGTTTGATTTCCTATTTTACTTAAGAAGTGAAAAAGTTAAATTTTCAACTGTTTTGAAGGTCACAGTTTTTTCTGTAAATGATTCGATTTTCACTAATAATCATGCAATTTTGAAGATTTTGTTAAAACAGCGTCGGATTTGGGTGATAGTTTTGCAAGCCGCACTAAAGCATTTATTTTCTTTGTAAATTGGGACGTGCGAAAGTGAATATTGTTGTGAGTTTCGATTTTCAGTCATCATCAAGCAAATCTTGGCAATTTTGCAAAGTTGCCAAGTTGAAATTTATTGTAAGTACCGCATTGATTTATTCAGGAAGGAAAAAAATGAGGGACTCATAATACATTTGTACGTATGTAATAGCGCAAAATCGATTGATGAAATGTAAAATTTTTCAAAAATTTTCAATAATTTTCCAAAATCGCGTGTGGTTTTCGTGATGGTTTTTGCAGACAAGAGTTTAGTTTTTATTTTTTCTTTAACTTTGGAAGTGAGAAAGTTAATTGTGTGCGAATTTTCTGAGGCAATATTCCCCCTATAATTAATTAATACAGAGTTTCGATTTTCAGTCTTCATCAAGCAATTTTTTACAATTTTTCAAAATTATGTTTAGTTGACGAAGTTGCTTTTGCAGGCTGAAGTTTGCCCTTCATTTATTCAGGAAGTAACAAAATAATAGAGTTGATTTTGTATTTATTTTACCAAAAAAAGTATGTTTTACGAGTGGAAAACGTTTCGATCATGAAACAAATTTCAAGAATTTTTCAAAATTGCGTCAGGTTTTTGGCGGAATCTCGAATTTATTTCCGCTGTAGCTTTCAAAGCGAAAAAGCTATATTTAAGGCATTTTATGGGGGCGAAGTGCTTTCTATAAACAATCATAGTTTCGATTTTCAATCCTTATCAGGCAATTTATGAGAATTTGGCAACATTATTTTGTCCGGTTTGGCATTCATTTATTCATTCAGGAACCAACTAAACGAGAAACTCGCTTTTGCATGTATTTGTATCATCAGACAACTGAATCATCAGGCAACTTTCAATAATTTTTCAAAGTTGCTTATGGTTTTCGCAGATATGTAAGTAGGTCGTCGTTTGACATGAATTTTCTCAGGAGCTCGCAGATTTGGAGAATCGCTTTTGCGGAAAATTTATAAGGCTGCTCTATAAGCGACAAACGTTTCGATTTTGAGTAATCTTCAGGAAATGTTCAGGATTTTTTTGGAAAATGTGATTGCAATTTGCGCTTGCTTATACAGGCTGAAGTTTCAGAGCTTTTCCTGCAGAAACCAGTTAAGGTCAAGAGCCATCTTTGCATCTATGTCATTGTCCATTGCCTGTACTATAAAGGGCAAGCGTTTCGATTTTGGGACATCATCAGGCAACTGGCAAAATTTTCTCAAGCTTGCCATGGAATTTTGTGTTTTTTTTCTGCAGGCGTCAGTTCAGAATTTTTTGTCGCGAAAACCTACATCGAAGTTGGAGATTTATTGCTAAGTGCGTTTTTTGAGACAGAGTGCGTTCTAAATTTGGAAAAAGTTTCGATTTTCTGACTTTATCAGGTAATTTTCGAGACTTTTTTAAACATATGATGAAATCTAGCGGCTCTTTATGCAGGCCTAAGTTCGGTGTCCAATTTCCCAGAAACCATTCAAGCTCGGGGTTCAGTTTCAAGTCAATTTTGCAGAGCAATTTGAGTTCTAAATGAGGAAAAAGTTTCGATTTTGAGTCATCATTAGGAACTTTTTGAGAAGGTTCTAAATGTGACTTGGAATTTTCCAAGTTAATTTTGCAGGCGTAAGTTTGGCATTTATTTTCTCAATATCTAGAAGATGTCAATAAAGAGAAGATTTTTCGCAGTCCAAGGTGTGCTTGATAGGCAGTAAACGTTTTGAGTTTGTACCTTCCTCAGGAAGTTTTTACGATTTTTTAAAGAATTTTGTTCGCACTTTTCGTCTGTTTATGCAGGCCGGATTTTCGCAGTTTTTTGGTAAGAAACTAGCGAAGTTTACAATTGACTGTTAAATCAGTTTTGTAGGGCATAGACCAACTTGCAAGTGGCACAGGTTTCGAATTTGGGGCATCATCAGGCTAAATTTTCTGCTGCTAGCAGTTCAATAGTCAAAAACATCTATTTCGAAAAAACACACCATGCTAGAGTTACCCTAAGGGTCTTACAAGCATATACCTATTCCAGACCCGGCCAGGTCCGGTTAGCCCATCGCCGGTCATGCGGTGGGGCTGCTGGCCCTTAATGGGGCTCCTGCTGGCGGCAGCGAGCCCCGCAGCCCCCGCGGCGCGCCGAGGGCGCCATCGATCCGTCCCCATTGAGGGGCCTCGTGCGGAGCCCCTGATGGCGCAACAGGGGTCCAGCACGCGACGGGACCCCTTCGATCCCCACAAGGATTCCGAGGAGTTTAGAAGGTACCGTCCCCTAAGAATTAACAGTAATCAGTTTCATCCCCAATTTTACCGCCCCAATAGGGACGCCCCAGATGACAAAAGAGACTTCCCTAGTCGACTGTCGTCGACGGATGAGGACCCTTTAATCATTCGCACCAATAAGGGAAAAGTCCGCGGGACGACGCTGACTGCGGCAACAGGAAAGAAGGTAATCCCTAATCACTCGACAACTACTGGGGAGTCATTCGCGCTGTTGATGTTTTCAGGTAGACGCCTGGTTGGGCATTCCCTACGCCCAAAAACCCGTAGGGAACCTGCGGTTTAGGCACCCGCGCCCCTATGAGAAATGGGAGGGCGTTATCAATGCCACCAAGCACCCCAACTCCTGCGTACAAATTATTGACACACTGTTTGGAGACTTTCCCGGTAAGCTCCTTGGCCTACGCGACTTCCAGGTTGCAACTGTGCGGGTTTGCAGGTGCTCAAATTTGGAACCCCAACACTCCTCTAAGCGAGGACTGTCTCTACATTAACGTGGTGGTCCCGCGGCCTCGGCCCAAGAATGCTGCGGTGATGGTGTGGGTGTTTGGAGGAGGATTTTACTCCGGCACCAACACTCTTGATGTTTATGACCACAATATTCTGGTAAGTTCTTCCAACAGAACAATTAGCCTTGATCTAGCTCGACCTCGGGGACTCAGAGGGAGTGAGTGAGGAGTAGGCGAATCAAAAGGGATAAACCGGTGCAGAGTGTCAACTAGGGGGGACTTTTTGCTGTAACAGTGAAGATCTTGAAATGTGGTTTAGAGGAGAAATGCTTGAGAAACCCATTTCTTTTGCAGGTATCCGAGGAGAACGTTATAGTAATCTCCATGCAGTATCGGGTGGCATCACTGGGGTTCATCTACTTCGGAACGCCTGACGCTCCTGGCAACACCGGCCTCTTCGATCAGCTGATGGCCTTGCAGTGGGTGCGGGACAACGTGGCAGCCTTCGGAGGAAACCCCCAGAATGTGACCTTGTTCGGTGAAAGCGCCGGCGCCGTCTCCGTCTCCTTGCACCTGCTCTCCCCATTGTCGCGCAACTTATTCTCCCAGGTAAAATCCTCATATTCCTCCTGATTCTCTGGAGAATGGGTGATGGACATTTTAGGCTATCATGGAGTCGGGCAGCGCCACGGCGCCTTGGGCAATAATCTCTCGAGAAGAGAGCATTCTGCGAGGACTCCGATTGGCGGAGGCAGTCAAATGTCCTCATGAAAGAGACAACCTGCCGGCTGTTATCGAGTGTTTAAGATTGAAGGATCCCTTCGACCTCGTTAACAATGAGTGGGGCACTTTGGGTAAATCTCCCCCGTCTAGTTCCCAACCAGAGAGCAAAGAGTTTAAATAAATTTCCAGGAATCTGCGAATTCCCCTTTGTGCCCATCATAGACGGGTCCTTCCTGGATGAATCCCCCGGTCGGGCAATGGCCAATAAAAACTTCAAAAAAACCAACATTCTCATGGGCTCCAACACGGAGGAAGGCTACTATTTCATCATGTACTACCTCACTGAGCTGTTCAGGAAAGAGGAAAACGTCTACATCAGTAGGCAAGTGCCTCCCAACCATCCTACTGATGTCCCTCTTTGCTTTGATTGGCCAATGTTTGTAGGCAAGAATTCCTGGGCGCAGTTACCGAACTGAACCCATATGTTGGGCCTGCGGCACGTCAAGCGATTGTCTTCGAGTACACCGATTGGCTGAATCCAGACGACCCGGTGGCCAATCGGGACGCTCTGGACAAGATGGTCGGAGACTATCAGTTCACGTGCAATGTGAATGAGTTTGCTCATCGCTATGCGGAAACTGGCAACAATGTCTACATGTACTACTTCAAACATCGAACTGTGAGTATAGAGATGGAGAAATAACCATTCCTGAAACTGGAATAATGGTAGTTTTTTGGACGTTTCGCAAGCACGAGTGGCTGGCATGTGTGTGACAGGTGACAGTGACATTAGACACGTATTTACTATTACTCGACAGGACACGTAAAGGTTAACGAACCGTTGCCAACCGTGATGGTTCGAATTAGAATGATGAGGATGCGAACTTTAAATATGAGCGAAACGTCTGAATGAAAGTCGTGTTTGCTGATTTAATAGAAACATTGAAAAAGACGAAACAGGTGTGATTTCTGGCTTTTAGACCGTCGTTAAAAGAAGGTATTCTTAACGTTTCACATGCACAAAGGGCTTGCATCTTCAGAGAAAAAAATTTGGAATGAATCGAAAAGATTTGTCGTGTCTTTACAACGAGTGGCAGTGACACTAGAGGCGTATTTACTATTACTCGACAGGAAATGTCAACTGCACTGTTGCCAACCGTGCAAAAAAATTGCGGTTTACTCATGATTACAGTGGAAGCTGTCCAGCTAATATGTTGAGCATGCAAGGCATGCGGATGAGCGAAACGTCTGCATGAATTTATGTTATTTTTGGGATTTTAGGTAGTTGTGGAAAAAATGTCTTATGGACGTTTCGCAAGCGCGATTGGCGATCTTCAGAGGGACAATTTGATATGGATGTAAACAAACTGATGAAATTAGTTGTCGTTACAGAATGTCAAATTTTTATCAGGAAATTTTCAAAAAATTTTCATACTTGCGTCTGGTTTTCGCAATGGTTCTTGCAGAGTGGAGTTTAACATTTATTTCAAATGCAACACGGAAAGTAAAAAAACTGAATTTTGAGAGCCTTTTGTAGGACAAAGTTCCGTATGTAAAACGAGGAAAGTTAAGATTGTGAGCCATCATCAGGCAATTTTTGACAATTTTCACACAGTTGTGTTTGGTTGGCGAGGTTGTTTTTGCAGCCCGGAGTTTGCCACTGATTTATTCAGAAACTAATGAAAGCAGACAGACGTTTTTCGATGTATTTCATAGGATAAAGTCTGTTACATAAGTGCAAAAAGTTTTGATTTTCAGTCATTATCAGAAAATTTTCGAAAAATTTTCAAATTCGCGTCTGGTTTTTGCAATGGTTCTTGCAGAGAGGAGTTTAGCATTTATATCAAATGCAACATGGAAAGTAAAAAACTGACTTTTGGGAGCATTTTGTAGGACAAAGTCTCGTATATAAAACGAGGATAGTTAAAAGTGTGAGTCATCATCAGGCAATTATTGCCAATTTTTCAAAAATGCGTTTGGATGGCGAGGTTGTTTTTGCAGCCCGGAGTTTGCCACTCATTGATTCAGGAACTAATGAAAGCAGAGAAACGCTTTTCTATGTATTTTATAGGGCAAAGCCTGTTTTATAAGTGCAAAAAGTTTCGATTTTCAGTCATTATCAGGAAATTTTCAAAACATTTTCAAATTCGCGTCTGGTTTTCGCAATGGTTCTTGCAGAGTGGAGTTTAGCATTTATGTCAAATGCAACATGGAGCCTTTTGTATGACAAAGTCCCGTATGTAAAACAAGGAAAGTTACGATTGTGAGCCATCATCAGGCAATTTTTGACAATTTTGACACAGTTGTGTTTGGTTGGCGAGGTGGTTTTTGCAGCCCGGAGTTTGCCACTCATTTATTCAGGAACTAATGAAAGCAGACAGACGTTTTTCGATGTATTTCATAGGATAAAGTCTGTTACATAATTGCAAAAAGTTTTGATTTTCAGTCATTATCAAGAAATTTTCAAAAAATTTTCAAACTTGCGGCTGGTTTTCGCAATAGTTCTTGCAGAGTGGAGTTTAGCATTTATGTCAAATGCAACATGGAGAGTAAAAAACTGACTTTTGAGAGCATTTTCTAGGACAAAGTCTCGTATACAAAACGCGGATAGTTACGAGTGTGAGTCATCATCAGGCAATTTTTGCCAATTTTTCAAAAATGCGTTTGGTTGGCGAAGTTGCCTTTGCAGCCCGTAGTTTGCCACTCATTTATTCAGAAACTAACGAAAGCAAAGAGACGCTTTTGTATGTATTTCATATGGCAAAGTATGTTGTATAAGGGCAAAAAGTTTTGATTTTCAGTCATTATCAGGAAATTTTCAAAAAATTTTCATACTTGCGTCTGGTTTTCGCAATGGTTCTTGCAGAGTGGAGTTTAACATTTATTTCAAATGCAACATGGAAAGTAAAAAACTGAATTTTGAGAGCATTTTGTAGAACAAAGTCTCGTATACAAAACGGGGAAAGTTACGATTGTGAATCATCATCAGGCAATTTTTGCCCATTTTTCAAAAATGCGTTTGGTTGGCGAGGTTACTTTTGCACTCCGGAGTTTGCCACTCATTTATTCAGGAATTAACGAAATCAGAGAGGCGCTTTCTATGTATTTAATAGGGCAATGTCTGTTTTATAAACGATAAGAAGAAAAACGACATACAGGAGAGAAGCAAAATAGCTCTAGCAAAACGAAACGGAATGAAATACACCAGAAACTTCAAGGTTTTAAGTGAAGAAGCAGAAGAGTTAAGACGCGTAGTAAACTGTGCTGAAAACCCCTATGAAGATGATGAAGAATCACCCGGAAAACTGAGCTGGAAGAGAGCTGTTGAATAAGAAGAAAAAGCACACAACCATATAGAAGATTCAGAAACACCATAATCTTCAAGGCTCAAAGTGTCGATGCTCAAGAGTTAAGACGCGTAGAAAAGTGTGCTAAAAGCCCCTATGAAGGTGTTGAAGAAACACGCAAAAAAACTGAACTGAAAGTGAGCACTTGAATAAGAAGAAAAACGACATACAGGAGAGAAGCAAAATAGCTCTAGCAAAACGAAACGGAATGAAATACACCAGAAACTTCAAGGTTTTAAGTGAAGAAGCAGAAGAGTTAAGACGCGCAGTAATGTGGGCGGAAAACCCCTATGAAGATGATGAACAATCACCCGGAAAACTGAGCTGCAAGAAAGCTCTTGAATAAGAAGAAAATGCACGCAAACAAAAAGATGATTGAAAAACACCATAATTCTCAAGACTCAAAGTGACGAAGCTGAAGAGTTCAGACGCGTAGAAAAGTGTGCTGAAAGCTCCTATGAAGGTGATGAAGAAACACACGGAAAACTGAACTAAAAGAGAGCACTTATTAAGAAGAAAAACGACATACAGGAGAGAAGCAAAATAGCTCTAAGCTAAACGAAACGGAATGAAAGACACCAGGAACTTCAAGGCTTTAAGTGAGGAAGCAGAAGAGTTGAGACGCGTAGTAAACTGTGCTGAAAAACCCTATAAAGATGATGAAGAATCACCCGGAAAACTGATCTGAAGAGAGCTTTTGAATAAGAAGAAAAAGCACCCAACAAAAAAGAAGATTGAAAAACACCATAGTCTTCAAAGCGCAAAGTGACGAAGCTGAAGAGTTAAGACGCGCAGAAAAGTGTGCTGAAAGCCCTTATGAAGGCGATGAAGAAACACGCGGACAACTGAACTGAAAGAGAGCACTTGAATAGGAAGAAAAAGCAGGCAAACGAGAAGAAGCAAACGAGCGCTAAGCTAAATAAAATGCAGCGAAAGACACCAGAATCTTCAGGGTTTTAAGTGACGAAGCAGAAGAGTAAAGACGCGTAGAAAAGTGTGCTAAAAAACTTTTGAAGATGCTGAAGAACCATGCGACAAAATGAACTGAAAATGCGTACTTGATGCCGAAGGAAGAACAGTAAAGAGAGGTGAAGTAACGCAGAAAAACACAAGAACCGTAGATGTTCAAAGAACTGAACTGAAAGTAAGTAGAAAAGTAACGAGCGTTGATTAAGAAGACACTAACCCAAACAGTAATAAAAAAGGAAGCAATAGAGCTCTATCTAGCCTGATTAGCAAGGAAAATGGACTTTTCTCACATCCTCAAAAGCGAAACAGTTACTGCATGGACGTAGTTTTAACAATTGGAAAGTTGACGGCTTTTTAGTCAATAAGCAGTTGGTCCAGGTTCAGACGTTTCGCCAGCACACATTCGCATAACCCTTAGACATGCGTCCCAAAAGGCCCCAAGTTCCCCCATGAAAAGCCACCAACACAAAATACACCTTTTAAAGCAATTATGGGAAAATTAAACTACAAAGAGCCTTCCTAATGATCCGCCGCTGACCTCTGGCTTCACCCCTAAATAGGCTCCAGTTTAATGAGCGCCAGATAAAAAAATCTTGAGAATCGGACGTAAATTACAAATAAATGTAGAAATCGAGTGCCGAGCTCACGCAAGCCCTTGCTCCGGCCGAGACACTAATTTATGCCGATTAGGCCAGTGGGTTTTAAAAGGTCACACACGCGATTCCGGCCGATAAAATTGCCTATTGTCATTAGGACTTCGATCCGGACGTAACAGGTCGATGGGACTTGGCACAATTTCCACTTAAAAGATAAAAAATTGAGCAAATCAACACAGTGTTTCGGCGTTTTATGGTAATTTGGCTGTTGCTCGGGCAAAAAGTTTCTTTATCCCCGGTGGGTTTTTATGAAAATGGTTTTGGGTCTCTATATGTGAGTTGTCTTCCCCCATCTGCTGGCAGACCTGTAGATGTTTTTCGGTTCTTTTTCCATTTCCTGGGGAGAAGTGGATGGCTGCTTAGTAGCAGGGAGCATGCCATTGGCCCGTGCAGAGAACTACCTTCCACTCACTGAGTTTCATATTGAAGCAGTGCTGGTGGGGAGTTGTAGGCTAATGTTTAAAAGAGCAGCAGCCTTCAGGCCTATCTGGGGTCCTTGGGGGTGTAGGCGTCTTCTACAACCCTCCTGGGGAATATGCTGGGAGGGATTGTTGGATAGAATTCTGCCACCCCGAGCAGTCCTTACAACGTCCTATTGTTATTAGCCGCAGGATGTTGAGGCCAGAGGAGTTTTGCTCAATATCAACTCCCCCTGTAGAAGTAGAGCCTTGAAAGTGCCCAAACTAACTTCCCAGTGCTCGCTTGATGAAATCCTGCATAAAGAGGTTGAGGCAATCGATCATTTTGTATATAATTAATTGAAAAGCGCGCAACAGGACCCGGGTAAGATTACGTTGTCAATCCTCCTCGTTCGAGGAATTCGAGCACGTTGTGAGGCTTTGTTAGACTTCGCGGGTGATCATTACGGCGTTTTTAAAGGATAATTAGAGCCCCTTTTCTGCTGTCATGCGGTAATTACTTTGTGCCCGGGGAAAACGGGCTTTGTTGCCGTATTGACGTTCCAGATGGAACGAATTGTGTGTACACCTGACCTAAAAAAACCCGAACCAACTCCATGACATGTCCCGAAATAGATAAATCGCCCCTTGCCCCAATGTGGAAAAGTAATTGAAATTTATGCTCGTCACGTTATAATGTCTGGATGCATCGGCTGGTCGGCGATTTAATTAAATAAGTGGCCGATATGGATCTACAATGTGCGAAAAAACTGGAAAACCACTGTTTGCGGCATGAAACGCTGCAAAATCAGACTGGTGCACTTTGGATCGCGTGAGACATCGACAAAGGCCACCAAAAGCTGAATTTTTCCTTATGATTTATAACAGCTGCTTTCCAGACATGCGATTTGCATGTTCCCTGCCAGACTTTGGCTCTTTCCTGTTTATTTGCCGCACTGTCTAGTGGATTAATTGTTATTTATTTTCGCTTTCTTCATTTGCCTTTGTCTTCTGTTTAATCCGATATTGATGCCTGATTGCTTTTCAGGTGTCAAGGCTCCCATCCAGAGCCCTGCTGAGCAGTAGCATGTCCTCAACCGACCTAATTTGTTGACAATTATTACGTAAGTAAATTATTTTTGTTTATTATTTTTATTAAAAAGGAAGAATTTATGTGATCCGGAACCAGGCCTTGACGGTGTTCCACCGGCACGAGAAAAACCATCATCAGGCAATTTTCAAGGGTCGGTTTTCGTGGTGTTTTTTGCAGGACGCGGTTTGGCATTTATGTTCCCTATATGTGGCTGATTGAGAAATCCAGTTTTGAGGGCCCTCTGCAGGGCTAAGTCCCTTCACATACGTCAACAGAGTTTCGATTTTTAGTCATCATCAGGCAATTTTCAAATAATATATAGATCACATCAGGATTTTCAAGGCAGATTTTACAGGTTGGATTTTAGCATTTATTTCAAATGCAACATGGAAAATAAAAAACCGAATGTTGAGAGCATTTTGTAGAACAAAGTTTCGTGTATAAAACGAGGAAAGTTACGATTGTGAGCCATTCTCAGGCAATTTTTGACAATTTTTCAAAGTTGCGTTTGGTTGGCGAGGTTGTTTTTGCAGCCCGGAGTTTGCCACTGATTTATTCAGAAACTAATTGAAGCAGACAGACGCTTTTGTATGTATTTCATATGGCAAAGTATGTTGTATAAGTGCAAAAAGTTTTGATTTTCAGTCATTATCAGGAAATTTTCAAAAAATTTTCATACTTGCGTCTGGTTTTCGCAATGGTTCTTGCAGAGTGGAGTTTAACATTTATTTCAAATGCAACACGGAAAGTAAAAAAACTGAATTTTGAGAGCCTTTTGTAGGACAAAGTTCCGTATGTAAAACGAGGAAAGTTAAGATTGTGAGCCATCATCAGGCAATTTTTGACAATTTTCACACAGTTGTGTTTGGTTGGCGAGGTTGTTTTTGCAGCCCGGAGTTTGCCACTGATTTATTCAGAAACTAATGAAAGCAGACAGACGTTTTTCGATGTATTTCATAGGATAAAGTCTGTTACATAAGTGCAAAAAGTTTTGATTTTCAGTCATTATCAGAAAATTTTCGAAAAATTTTCAAATTCGCGTCTGGTTTTTGCAATGGTTCTTGCAGAGAGGAGTTTAGCATTTATATCAAATGCAACATGGAAAGTAAAAAACTGACTTTTGGGAGCATTTTGTAGGACAAAGTCTCGTATATAAAACGAGGATAGTTAAAAGTGTGAGTCATCATCAGGCAATTATTGCCAATTTTTCAAAAATGCGTTTGGATGGCGAGGTTGTTTTTGCAGCCCGGAGTTTGCCACTCATTGATTCAGGAACTAATGAAAGCAGAGAAACGCTTTTCTATGTATTTTATAGGGCAAAGCCTGTTTTATAAGTGCAAAAAGTTTCGATTTTCAGTCATTATCAGGAAATTTTCAAAACATTTTCAAATTCGCGTCTGGTTTTCGCAATGGTTCTTGCAGAGTGGAGTTTAGCATTTATGTCAAATGCAACATGGAGCCTTTTGTATGACAAAGTCCCGTATGTAAAACAAGGAAAGTTACGATTGTGAGCCATCATCAGGCAATTTTTGACAATTTTGACACAGTTGTGTTTGGTTGGCGAGGTGGTTTTTGCAGCCCGGAGTTTGCCACTCATTTATTCAGGAACTAATGAAAGCAGACAGACGTTTTTCGATGTATTTCATAGGATAAAGTCTGTTACATAATTGCAAAAAGTTTTGATTTTCAGTCATTATCAAGAAATTTTCAAAAAATTTTCAAACTTGCGGCTGGTTTTCGCAATAGTTCTTGCAGAGTGGAGTTTAGCATTTATGTCAAATGCAACATGGAGAGTAAAAAACTGACTTTTGAGAGCATTTTCTAGGACAAAGTCTCGTATACAAAACGCGGATAGTTACGAGTGTGAGTCATCATCAGGCAATTTTTGCCAATTTTTCAAAAATGCGTTTGGTTGGCGAAGTTGCCTTTGCAGCCCGTAGTTTGCCACTCATTTATTCAGAAACTAACGAAAGCAAAGAGACGCTTTTGTATGTATTTCATATGGCAAAGTATGTTGTATAAGGGCAAAAAGTTTTGATTTTCAGTCATTATCAGGAAATTTTCAAAAAATTTTCATACTTGCGTCTGGTTTTCGCAATGGTTCTTGCAGAGTGGAGTTTAACATTTATTTCAAATGCAACATGGAAAGTAAAAAACTGAATTTTGAGAGCATTTTGTAGAACAAAGTCTCGTATACAAAACGGGGAAAGTTACGATTGTGAATCATCATCAGGCAATTTTTGCCCATTTTTCAAAAATGCGTTTGGTTGGCGAGGTTACTTTTGCACTCCGGAGTTTGCCACTCATTTATTCAGGAATTAACGAAATCAGAGAGGCGCTTTCTATGTATTTAATAGGGCAATGTCTGTTTTATAAACGAAAAAAGTTTTGATTTTCAGTCATCATCAGGAAATTTTCGCAAAATTTGAAATTTGCGTCTGGTTTTCGCAGTGGTTCTTGCAGAATGGAGTTTAGCATTTATTTCAAATGCAACATGGAAAGTAAAAAACTGAACTTTGAGAGCATTTTGTAGACAAAGTCTCGTATATAAAATGAGGAAAGTTACCATTGTGAGTCATCATCAGGAAATTTTTCGAAATGTCGTTTGGTTGTCCAAGTTGTTTTTACATGCTGGAGTTTGGCATTCATTTATTCAGGAAGTGTCGAACTGAGGGAGTCATTTTTATACGTGTTTAGTAGGGTAAAGTTTATTCTACAAGCATCAACAGTTTCGATTTTTCAGTCATCATCAGGAAATTTAAAAAAAATTATTACATCTGGTTTGTGTGGTGAATTTTTGCAGTTTAGCATTTTTTAGTTGTTTGATTTCCTATTTTACTTAAGAAGTGAAAAAGTTAAATTTTCAACTGTTTTGAAGGTCACAGTTTTTTCTGTAAATGATTCGATTTTCACTAATAATCATGCAATTTTGAAGATTTTGTTAAAACAGCGTCGGATTTGGGTGATAGTTTTGCAAGCCGCACTAAAGCATTTATTTTCTTTGTAAATTGGGACGTGCGAAAGTGAATATTGTTGTGAGTTTCGATTTTCAGTCATCATCAAGCAAATCTTGGCAATTTTGCAAAGTTGCCAAGTTGAAATTTATTGTAAGTACCGCATTGATTTATTCAGGAAGGAAAAAAATGAGGGACTCAT
This sequence comes from Dendroctonus ponderosae, assembly GCF_020466585.1. Lineage (NCBI taxonomy): Eukaryota > Metazoa > Arthropoda > Insecta > Coleoptera > Curculionidae > Dendroctonus > Dendroctonus ponderosae. Next base: position 4,680 of record NW_026018444.1, on the reverse strand, counting down.
AATACATTTGTACGTATGTAATAGCGCAAAATCGATTGATGAAATGTAAAATTTTTCAAAAATTTTCAATAATTTTCCAAAATCGCGTGTGGTTTTCGTGATGGTTTTTGCAGACAAGAGTTTAGTTTTTATTTTTTCTTTAACTTTGGAAGTGAGAAAGTTAATTGTGTGCGAATTTTCTGAGGCAATATTCCCCCTATAATTAATTAATACAGAGTTTCGATTTTCAGTCTTCATCAAGCAATTTTTTACAATTTTTCAAAATTATGTTTAGTTGACGAAGTTGCTTTTGCAGGCTGAAGTTTGCCCTTCATTTATTCAGGAAGTAACAAAATAATAGAGTTGATTTTGTATTTATTTTACCAAAAAAAGTATGTTTTACGAGTGGAAAACGTTTCGATCATGAAACAAATTTCAAGAATTTTTCAAAATTGCGTCAGGTTTTTGGCGGAATCTCGAATTTATTTCCGCTGTAGCTTTCAAAGCGAAAAAGCTATATTTAAGGCATTTTATGGGGGCGAAGTGCTTTCTATAAACAATCATAGTTTCGATTTTCAATCCTTATCAGGCAATTTATGAGAATTTGGCAACATTATTTTGTCCGGTTTGGCATTCATTTATTCATTCAGGAACCAACTAAACGAGAAACTCGCTTTTGCATGTATTTGTATCATCAGACAACTGAATCATCAGGCAACTTTCAATAATTTTTCAAAGTTGCTTATGGTTTTCGCAGATATGTAAGTAGGTCGTCGTTTGACATGAATTTTCTCAGGAGCTCGCAGATTTGGAGAATCGCTTTTGCGGAAAATTTATAAGGCTGCTCTATAAGCGACAAACGTTTCGATTTTGAGTAATCTTCAGGAAATGTTCAGGATTTTTTTGGAAAATGTGATTGCAATTTGCGCTTGCTTATACAGGCTGAAGTTTCAGAGCTTTTCCTGCAGAAACCAGTTAAGGTCAAGAGCCATCTTTGCATCTATGTCATTGTCCATTGCCTGTACTATAAAGGGCAAGCGTTTCGATTTTGGGACATCATCAGGCAACTGGCAAAATTTTCTCAAGCTTGCCATGGAATTTTGTGTTTTTTTTCTGCAGGCGTCAGTTCAGAATTTTTTGTCGCGAAAACCTACATCGAAGTTGGAGATTTATTGCTAAGTGCGTTTTTTGAGACAGAGTGCGTTCTAAATTTGGAAAAAGTTTCGATTTTCTGACTTTATCAGGTAATTTTCGAGACTTTTTTAAACATATGATGAAATCTAGCGGCTCTTTATGCAGGCCTAAGTTCGGTGTCCAATTTCCCAGAAACCATTCAAGCTCGGGGTTCAGTTTCAAGTCAATTTTGCAGAGCAATTTGAGTTCTAAATGAGGAAAAAGTTTCGATTTTGAGTCATCATTAGGAACTTTTTGAGAAGGTTCTAAATGTGACTTGGAATTTTCCAAGTTAATTTTGCAGGCGTAAGTTTGGCATTTATTTTCTCAATATCTAGAAGATGTCAATAAAGAGAAGATTTTTCGCAGTCCAAGGTGTGCTTGATAGGCAGTAAACGTTTTGAGTTTGTACCTTCCTCAGGAAGTTTTTACGATTTTTTAAAGAATTTTGTTCGCACTTTTCGTCTGTTTATGCAGGCCGGATTTTCGCAGTTTTTTGGTAAGAAACTAGCGAAGTTTACAATTGACTGTTAAATCAGTTTTGTAGGGCATAGACCAACTTGCAAGTGGCACAGGTTTCGAATTTGGGGCATCATCAGGCTAAATTTTCTGCTGCTAGCAGTTCAATAGTCAAAAACATCTATTTCGAAAAAACACACCATGCTAGAGTTACCCTAAGGGTCTTACAAGCATATACCTATTCCAGACCCGGCCAGGTCCGGTTAGCCCATCGCCGGTCATGCGGTGGGGCTGCTGGCCCTTAATGGGGCTCCTGCTGGCGGCAGCGAGCCCCGCAGCCCCCGCGGCGCGCCGAGGGCGCCATCGATCCGTCCCCATTGAGGGGCCTCGTGCGGAGCCCCTGATGGCGCAACAGGGGTCCAGCACGCGACGGGACCCCTTCGATCCCCACAAGGATTCCGAGGAGTTTAGAAGGTACCGTCCCCTAAGAATTAACAGTAATCAGTTTCATCCCCAATTTTACCGCCCCAATAGGGACGCCCCAGATGACAAAAGAGACTTCCCTAGTCGACTGTCGTCGACGGATGAGGACCCTTTAATCATTCGCACCAATAAGGGAAAAGTCCGCGGGACGACGCTGACTGCGGCAACAGGAAAGAAGGTAATCCCTAATCACTCGACAACTACTGGGGAGTCATTCGCGCTGTTGATGTTTTCAGGTAGACGCCTGGTTGGGCATTCCCTACGCCCAAAAACCCGTAGGGAACCTGCGGTTTAGGCACCCGCGCCCCTATGAGAAATGGGAGGGCGTTATCAATGCCACCAAGCACCCCAACTCCTGCGTACAAATTATTGACACACTGTTTGGAGACTTTCCCGGTAAGCTCCTTGGCCTACGCGACTTCCAGGTTGCAACTGTGCGGGTTTGCAGGTGCTCAAATTTGGAACCCCAACACTCCTCTAAGCGAGGACTGTCTCTACATTAACGTGGTGGTCCCGCGGCCTCGGCCCAAGAATGCTGCGGTGATGGTGTGGGTGTTTGGAGGAGGATTTTACTCCGGCACCAACACTCTTGATGTTTATGACCACAATATTCTGGTAAGTTCTTCCAACAGAACAATTAGCCTTGATCTAGCTCGACCTCGGGGACTCAGAGGGAGTGAGTGAGGAGTAGGCGAATCAAAAGGGATAAACCGGTGCAGAGTGTCAACTAGGGGGGACTTTTTGCTGTAACAGTGAAGATCTTGAAATGTGGTTTAGAGGAGAAATGCTTGAGAAACCCATTTCTTTTGCAGGTATCCGAGGAGAACGTTATAGTAATCTCCATGCAGTATCGGGTGGCATCACTGGGGTTCATCTACTTCGGAACGCCTGACGCTCCTGGCAACACCGGCCTCTTCGATCAGCTGATGGCCTTGCAGTGGGTGCGGGACAACGTGGCAGCCTTCGGAGGAAACCCCCAGAATGTGACCTTGTTCGGTGAAAGCGCCGGCGCCGTCTCCGTCTCCTTGCACCTGCTCTCCCCATTGTCGCGCAACTTATTCTCCCAGGTAAAATCCTCATATTCCTCCTGATTCTCTGGAGAATGGGTGATGGACATTTTAGGCTATCATGGAGTCGGGCAGCGCCACGGCGCCTTGGGCAATAATCTCTCGAGAAGAGAGCATTCTGCGAGGACTCCGATTGGCGGAGGCAGTCAAATGTCCTCATGAAAGAGACAACCTGCCGGCTGTTATCGAGTGTTTAAGATTGAAGGATCCCTTCGACCTCGTTAACAATGAGTGGGGCACTTTGGGTAAATCTCCCCCGTCTAGTTCCCAACCAGAGAGCAAAGAGTTTAAATAAATTTCCAGGAATCTGCGAATTCCCCTTTGTGCCCATCATAGACGGGTCCTTCCTGGATGAATCCCCCGGTCGGGCAATGGCCAATAAAAACTTCAAAAAAACCAACATTCTCATGGGCTCCAACACGGAGGAAGGCTACTATTTCATCATGTACTACCTCACTGAGCTGTTCAGGAAAGAGGAAAACGTCTACATCAGTAGGCAAGTGCCTCCCAACCATCCTACTGATGTCCCTCTTTGCTTTGATTGGCCAATGTTTGTAGGCAAGAATTCCTGGGCGCAGTTACCGAACTGAACCCATATGTTGGGCCTGCGGCACGTCAAGCGATTGTCTTCGAGTACACCGATTGGCTGAATCCAGACGACCCGGTGGCCAATCGGGACGCTCTGGACAAGATGGTCGGAGACTATCAGTTCACGTGCAATGTGAATGAGTTTGCTCATCGCTATGCGGAAACTGGCAACAATGTCTACATGTACTACTTCAAACATCGAACTGTGAGTATAGAGATGGAGAAATAACCATTCCTGAAACTGGAATAATGGTAGTTTTTTGGACGTTTCGCAAGCACGAGTGGCTGGCATGTGTGTGACAGGTGACAGTGACATTAGACACGTATTTACTATTACTCGACAGGACACGTAAAGGTTAACGAACCGTTGCCAACCGTGATGGTTCGAATTAGAATGATGAGGATGCGAACTTTAAATATGAGCGAAACGTCTGAATGAAAGTCGTGTTTGCTGATTTAATAGAAACATTGAAAAAGACGAAACAGGTGTGATTTCTGGCTTTTAGACCGTCGTTAAAAGAAGGTATTCTTAACGTTTCACATGCACAAAGGGCTTGCATCTTCAGAGAAAAAAATTTGGAATGAATCGAAAAGATTTGTCGTGTCTTTACAACGAGTGGCAGTGACACTAGAGGCGTATTTACTATTACTCGACAGGAAATGTCAACTGCACTGTTGCCAACCGTGCAAAAAAATTGCGGTTTACTCATGATTACAGTGGAAGCTGTCCAGCTAATATGTTGAGCATGCAAGGCATGCGGATGAGCGAAACGTCTGCATGAATTTATGTTATTTTTGGGATTTTAGGTAGTTGTGGAAAAAATGTCTTATGGACGTTTCGCAAGCGCGATTGGCGATCTTCAGAGGGACAATTTGATATGGATGTAAACAAACTGATGAAATTAGTTGTCGTTACAGAATGTCAAATTTT
>NW_026018443.1:0-30227 GCF_020466585.1 Dendroctonus ponderosae | reverse complement strand
ATGATATGGTTGAGTTGATGATACGTATTGTAATGTAACAATTTTAATGGATAATGCAGAGTATTTCTTAAGTAGACAATAATATAATGTCCAAAACATATAATTCATTGGACAAACGCATACATTTTTCACTCATTAAATTGAGGCCTAAACGGTATCAAAAATGATATCCCCATCTATTCAACTCTGATAATACAAAAAATTAATTAAATTACTGACTTGCCCAATGGCTTAATAATACAACTTTTGATAAATATTTTAAATTACACATACATTTTAGATGCTGTTTGATGAACCCTAATCATTTAAAAGTGTATCTTGAACATATTTTTAGTTTAAAAGTGATTAATCAATTGATTAAGGGATTACTTATATGTTGGAAAACTCGTGAATACACGATGGTGTCACTGAATCAACCTAAGCAAAATAAGTATCAAATTGTGCTCTGCGTAAAGAGTGCAGAAATAGCGGTAGGTATAAGCCTTATTAGTGGGGCGCCCTACTAAAAATCAAATGCGCATATGCAAATGTCAATAAGACGGCGGCACTATTAGTGGAATAGCTGCAATGTGTGTTCCATATCTCTCTAATGTTGGTTTCGTTATTTTAATATGATTCGAAGATGGTTGTGCAACAAATTATCGTGTTGTATTTCATTTTATTGCTGATATATCATGGTCAACATGGATTTGAAAAGTTAAGAAACTATATAATACAGTAGTGAAGAGATTCAGATTAATCTTTTCAATAATAACATGCAATAAACTTCTTTGTCGTGAAAATGCTATCTATTATAACCCGCGTATGAAGCAAAGATCACAACATTAAGATATTCCGAAGTGATAAATTGAGATCATGTACACAGATGAGTTTTACGTCATTCTGTAATTACAATTTCTTAGCTGAAAACCAAGTCTTTTAGTGTCGGCCAATCAGAGGAGTTTGCTTTTAAAATAGAATTATTAAAATCGTAATAAATATTAGCGTTTGATATCTGCTGATAACCATTGCATTTTAGTATCCAATAAACTACATTGTTTTGAGCCAATGCCTGTGATCAAAGACTGAAAAAAATTTGCAATTGGGGACGAATAGCGTCGATTTATTGTCTACTTTAGAAATAATTGGCATCAAAATCGCTTACAAATCTAAGTGCAAACAATTGTCTTTGCAAATCATCCAAATGGAATATTATAAATTTCTCACATGTTTAGATATACGTATGCATTGGTATACTTATATTGCTACGCTTTAAGCATAGAATGACAAAATTAAAAATTATACAACCCAATAAATATTAATGAAAGTAAAGCTAACTATGTCAATCTGAAGTCGTTGAAATTATTTGCATTGAAATCACGTATTTTAACATCTAAAAAGTATCTTACCGTATGCTGGCAAACATCATTCGATTCCCGAACAGACCAAGTAATTGAATTTTTTTTTCAACTACAGCTGTGCACTACGATACACTGAATTTTACAAATCTTTTTCTCTTGGTGTGTCTAGTCATGTTAAATTGAATAGTAAATCCGTTAATGGTTTTGCTGTTAATATAAAATGCTGCATGAAGCTTACCCCATCTAAGTCCATTTTCTTCTCCCAAGTCTTAAAACTTGATGATAAGTTGGTATTTTATGAAAAGTGTAATTTCATTTTCTGGAGAAACTATGGGCGTTATTTTCTTGTTAGAAACAGTCAATCAAAGTTGCCTCTAGTTCGTTGCTTTGAAAAAAGTGTGGAATAAGGAAGTTTTCAATTAACAAATTTGTAAGTAAATAAAAAAATTATTAAAGTATCTGAAACAAATTATAGGCGAAGTGGAACAATCCGAAAATTAATCTCTCGGATTCTCGGACTACACATGGTTCTGTGTATATGTATGGTCTAACTTAAATTTGAGCCTTAAACTCGATAAATTCAGTATTGTTTTAGAGCCGAAATTGCTTATGAGTGCTAATGAAGTAATAACAGAAACCCGCATATTCCATTTGCTTGATTCCTACTATAGTATAATATACAGGGTGCGTTTTTTTAAAGTGTTACAAGGCTATATCTTGTATCAGGTAAATTATAATAAATAAAGACATTTAAATGTAAATATATATACCAACTTTTTAAGACACATTATTATTGACCCAAAACATGAATGTGTGGTTTCAGCAAGATCGGGCTCCACCCAATTATGCAGTGGAGGCCCGTAGTCATTTAGGTGAAATATTTCCCAGCATATGGATTGGTCGCGGTGGTCCCGTCAACTGGCCAGCGCGATCTCCAGATCTGCCGCCACTTGCTTCTTTTTTGTGGGGTTTTATAAAAGATTTATAAAGAAGTTTTATAAAAGAAGTTTTATAGAAGATGAAAAGTGATGGCCACTGCACCCATCACCTCAGATGAGCTGAGCCTGCCTGCTTGTTAGTGAGACCTGAAATGTTGTTAGCGCGAGTGCAAAAGTCTTTAAAAAAACGAGTCTAAAGTAGAGTCTAAAGTCTAGAGTAAATTTGGCTCTCGGGGGAGGGCGCTTGAGTAGAATAATAAGACATTTGTTATTATATGTCCCCCTTCCAATTTCTTTCTTTCCCAAAACGTTATAAATATATTTAAAACCGTTTCTGAGATATAGCCTTTTAACACTTAACAAAACTCACCCTGTCTAGCAATTTTAGTACAATGAAATTGGCGTGCAATTGACCATAGGGGACATGAAAATGATGCTACTTTTAGTTATTGTTACCATATTGTTATCCACATAAGCGTCGTTACATTTCTTAAACTATCCAAAACCTATTTTAAATACCTAGAATCTTCAACAGCAAATCGTAACATCGCAAAGCTTCAAACAATACAGATTTTTGGGTAAATAACTTATGTTTTAACATGAATCTCGTAAAAACTCTTCATTATACCCATCATACTCACTTTTTCATCCTTTGTTGTCGGTGCAGGTTCTGGCGATTTTGCTTGATTGTTCTTTTCCTCTGCTTTCTTTTCCTTGAGGGTTTTTAAGAGTTTCCATTTACTTCCAGGGGTGTCTTTATTACACTCTTTTGGGGCCTCCTCCTTACTTGGAGTTGCAGATGCAACCTGAATTTCCGGAATGGTTTGCTCTGCAGGCATATCCGTAGATGATTTGCGGTGGTGCGTAGCCACTTCTCTGTTTACTCGATCCAGTTGCTCCTCGTTTGATAAGTGACACCGGGCAAATTCGTCATTGATTCTCATCTCTAATTCATCATATTCGTCTGTACTATGGTGCGGACTGTCCGGGCCTGATGTAGCGCCAGACGATCGGTCGTCTTCCTCTTTGCACGGTTCTTCCAAATAATTGAATCCTTTAGTTTCTTCCGGAGGAGCTTTTTCGGTTTCTTGTATTCCTTCTTCTTGCCTTTCTCTCTCCAGGGACTCGTGATGATAGACTTTAATTTTTTCGAACAAAGCTGCGGCTTCGTCTAAATGAAATGATCCGCGTTTCTCTTCTCGCCGCTTAGCGGAATTAACTGTTAACAAGTTGTTTTCTTTTTCGTCTAAAACGCCTTCGACAACTTTCGCTCTCATTCTAAGTTCGCGAAGCACAAACGACATTTTCTCTTTCACCTCCTCTTCAGGCTCGTAAGTTTCCTCGTCCGCCTCTGGAAGTTCCTGTAGGGTTGCACCCATGTCATGCTCTAAGTCCTTTTGCCGTTCCATTTCTTCCAGCTTTCGCAATTCATAGCAGTACCATTCATCTTCACTATCAATACTGTCTTCGGTACTTTGTCGTCGCGATGAAACACGAGAAGTACTTCTCCAAGAGTGAGTACTACGACTGTCTTCATCATCCGCCCGATGGCTCGGAATTTCCAAGCTTTGCTGGTGCCGGGGGAAATAGCGGCTGGCATTTGTCCGAAAAATTGGGCTTTCGTCAATTGCCTGAGATTCCTCACATCTGTTATTTTCTATGCTACTGTTGCTTTCAATCGGTTTCTGCTCTGCTATTTTCAGATGCGCATTATTTGGTGTTTCTCTGCAGTCTTCTTCCTTGAAACTATCTTCATTTACTTCTTCGATTTTAATTGCAGATTCGCTGGTTTCAAATCCTTGGTCGTCAGAGAACGAGTTTGAATGTTTTTGCCTGTATTTTCCCAATGCTCTAGAGACGGCAAATTCCATTGAAGTTCCCATTCCTCCCCCACCTACTACAACTACCATTTTGTTGTCGAGGATGACTGTTTCGTCGCTTTTATCAGAAGATCCGCTACTTTTCTTGGCTTCTCCAATGGTAGGAAATATGCTGCTTGATCCACTACCTGTGCTTTTACACGAATAGTCTTCTTCATATCGGCTCACTTCGCTACTCGCTTCAACAATTTGGTCCTTCGGCGAAACCTTGATTGCTTCAAATCCTGGCTGTAAAGCAGTTTGATGGGATTCTTCGTCAGACTTGCTACTTTTTCTGCTCTTCGGTTTTGGACTGATCTTGGGAAATAGCTCGTTTTCAAATATGTTCTCTGATATGCTCGTACTGTCTTCGCTACGGTCATCTTCGGAAATAACCGAACTAGTCCTGTTCAGATACCATTCATTGTCTGATTGCTCTGGATCGGACAGGGATTGGTGCGATCCATGCGCTTTTCGCTTTGCCTTTTGTAGTATTCCCGAAACTGTAGAGACAATTGCGTTTCTTTTCTTTTTGCGAGTTACATTTGTTTTACTTGCTGTGCTTCTGCTTTTTTCCACATCTTCTTTCTTGATACCCCCCGGTAACGAGTAAGATCTGTGACGTTTAGTCAGATGTAAATCTGGAAGCCAGTTGCTGACTGAATTCATCGCTGATTTAAGAGTGCTACCGCGCTTTAATTTTTTCTTCTCATCCCGAGATGATGATGATACGTTGCTATTGATAGTAATGTACTCGCCTGATTGGGTTATAATCACCTCAATACCTCCATCAAAATATGCATTGTTTCTTGGCGCTTGCTGGTGAACCACATACTCAGGTACATTTCGGTGTCTCAGATCAAGCTCCATCCTGGAAACGTCTTGATTTTGCTGTTGCAAATTTCGCTGATGTTGCTCAATTTGCAGCTGATTCTCGTAGATCGGCTGCTTTTGGGAATCTTGATATTGCCTCCTCTCCATGTACGGTGAGTATCCAGTTTCAGATGTTTCAGCGGATTTAATAGAACTGGATGTACTTGCATTATCGTGGTACTGAACCTCATGTCCAGAACTCAACCAAGCATTTGGATCATTATAATTCGCTGCAGGTAAATTATTTCTTGCCGACTCGTAGCGAGTGGAAGTGGGGTAGTAGCTTAAGGCATCAGTAATATTTCCAGTTGGAAACATGGTTCTGTACATGGCGGTTTTGTAACCTTCATGATTTGCCAGACCGTCTGGAGGTTTATTCGTTGAGTATGACCTAGTTAAAGACCTGCGTCGACGACCAGTGTCTGATTCTTCTGTAGGAACTGACGTTAAAGAATTGTAATAATTCGACTGCTGACTACTGACAAATTCGTTGTTCTCATAGGGTTCCACCAAGTCTGGATAATGGATGGTTTGATTAATATAATCTGCACTGTTGCTGGTATAAACTGTGGTATATGAATCCTTATTGTTGCTTCCTGCCACAGAGTAAATAGCTGCAGGTTGATTATTCTGATATAGACATGGTGATACTGAGCTTTGATCAGTACCGTCTGCTATTTTGTTCCTATTTGGACTAACGTTAATATCAGAGGCTGGTGCAGGAGCAGGCACAAATGTTCCATATCCTTCCAACTGAATATTGCTGGGCGATTTTACGTTGGTGAATGCTGACAAACGATGCCCCCCCGGCAAAAATTCGTTCGTTGCAAAGTGACTAGCATCTGAAACTTTTGAATCGACGGATGATTCTGCATACCCTGCAGTTTTTCCTGGGGATCCACCTGGGCTTACTGCTCCTATCTTCTGATTCAATGCCAAATAATTATATGGCTTGCAGCTGCCGTTCTTTGGAGAACCAGGAGACTTTTCCAAGCTTGACCATCCAGACATTGAGGAGAGGCCCGAATCACTTTTCGCTGCTACTATGTTGGACGAATGCGATTTACTTCGTTTGGGAGATGTTTTTGGGGACCTGGCGGTGTGGTGCTTAGGAATCAGATGATCTTGATTTTTAATTGACGAGGATTGGCTGGAATCGTTTGCTCCGAGGAAGACAGTGCCAGGCATTGAGTTTATCAAAAAACCGTCCATTGGGGCAGGTGGAGGAGGGCTGGGAGATTGACGCACAGGCTTTTCGGGATCAAGGTACCCATCTTTCCTTGTTCTTATACTACATATTGATAACGTAGGAGATGGGGGTTTATCGGAAATCATTTGAAACATACTTGGAGTGGAACAGGAATTCGATTCGTACGAAGCTTGCATTAAATTCGACAAATCTAGGTCACTACAATAAAACGGGTTTTTTGAGTTTCGCATCGCGGCTGCAGCTGCAGCTTCAGCACACTCGACGTGCTGCACTGCTGCACTATACGCCAGTCGTCCATCGACAGTGGAAAATGGTTCACTACAAGCCGTTTCCACTTGGCGACGTCTGGGAGACGTCGGGGTTCTCATTCCACTTGCCAGAGTATCAGCAACTTCCTTGTCCGAGTCCGTGACACTCAACCTCGAATTCGGACGTGTCGCGTAAGACGTATTGGGCACGACATTAGAAAGTTCAGTTTTTGCCAACAGCATCAGTTCATTTTGATCCCGCACATCACCCGAAAATGTCCAATTTTCCTCTTCCTGCTGTGTCCGATTTTCAGCTTCTTCACTTACACCGGCAACAGATATTGGCGACTCCAAAAGTTTCCGTTGCAGCTGCTTAATATTTGCGCTATCTTGCTGAAGCTTGCTGCTCAAGCGATCCAATTCGTTGAGTTTCTCCATCGCCATGTGGTCAATGGATTCAATTATAGTTAACTCCTCGAGGTCCTGTTCGCTAACACATGAACTGTTGCCCCGATAGTCTTTGTAGTCTAGTGCACTGTATATTTCCTCCTCTTCAGCGGGCGTTATTTTCTTATCCAGCTCGTCCTGTTCCTCTCTCTCCTCCCAGATCATATCCAGCTGACTGGATTGGACCACAGGATCGGTGCTCGACACCAACTCCTCCTCGTAAGCCTGGTTGAGGCTTCGATAAAATGCCTCATCAGGAATATTAAATTCTTCCATTTCCTGGATCTGTGGATCGTTTGATCGAATGACGTCTAAACCTTCCTCCAGTCCATCTTCAACTGTTCCATTTCCCAAAATTTCTCGGATTACTTCCAATTCACCTAAAAGTAAGTCAAGTATGAATTCTTATTGAATATAAAATGTATGCGAAGTACAGAATAATTCTCTGGGCAGGGATTTTTGATTTAGTTATTCGCACTATTTATCTTTGTCATTTATAGTATTAATATATGATAAGAGTGTGAAACATGAAAATTTACACTGGTTTTAAAAAGCCGGAAATTGAAGAAAAATTAACAAACAATAGGAAATAATACTATTTTAGAATATTTTTTTTTGAATGGAGGGTATTAATATAGTTCCTCAACTTTAGGAGTTTAGGAGGCTACGGCTTTATATGCACCGTATTTCATGTTAGGTAGCTTTATGAAAGTAGGTTTCCAGCCATCTTCCAAATAAAAAAACTGAAAAAAGGTAATATAAGTATTGAAAGCACCGAAGCTAAAATAAAAAATTCTCTCTCAGAATGGATAAGAAACTTCGATAATCAAACAGAAATATGTACTAAAACATGAAATTAAAGAAGTATCCAGGACCAACTACTAAAATTGCTAGGTTGGTTTGTAGCGACTTTTGAATTGTAATCTTAAAGTAATTAAATAAAATCTGCCTAATGCAAATGGCAAACTGATTTGAACTTTTTGATTGATTTGATTTGAAGAACTAGAAGTTAACGAAAAAATGATGTTAACATAAATAAAACTGCTGTGAATTGACAAAATCAATCGTATTGTCTACAAGTGCGAATAACGTTCTCAAAATTTGAATCAAAAGCGCAATGTAATCTAGAGTAACAAAAGTATGGAACATTCACAATTTTATTTCTGATTCTCATGTATAAATTGAGATTTTCTTCATAATTTTTTTTATTTCAGTTAATTGCTCCCATGGATAATGTGGTAAAAATAGTTTCAATAAGACTTTTTGAGTCAATTAATATTTCATTGTCTTTAGATAATGCACTGCGCTCGTGAGGCCCATAGTGCCCCTGCTGAGGCCAATTACAAGTTAAATTTTATTATTTTCTGCTGCAATTTGTTGTAAACTAAATGAAATCGTAATTAATTTTGTTCATTGAAAATTTTGTTAGTTAAAGTTAAGGGATTTGTTATTAATTTTGCACATTTTTCTTTAATAGATTTTGCAGCACGCTTGCCATAACTAGCCGATGCGAGGCGTTTATATAGGACTGTAGAAATTGTTCGTAATTAATTTGTAACATTTCAAGCTAATTGTACTGATAACTATTTACAATTTAATTTACCCGTTTTGTTAATTGAACACAATTGTAGAAATGTACACTACTGAATAATAGAGCATATTTGCTCAAATGATTTGACGAAATCGGTTCTGCTGCATTATAACTGATCGTTTCTGGTAAATTGAAGCCTATATTTTGTTCATGTAGATATAGGACTTACGTGCTTTAGTCCGGTTTTGCTACCTTTTGATTTGAGATTGTCGTGTACTTTTTGACCTAACTTGACCGAAATGTATTAGTTATTAGAAGCATTTTTTTATCAACGTAACAAAGTTTCTGTAGGTCGCGTGCTAAGCACATGCAGTAATCGCGTGAACACTGCGGGGTTCAAACGAAATGTCAATTTATATACGAAAAAATATTTAAAATTATTTACAATTCGGAACCACCAATTAGAGAATGTCACCGTTTTGATGATAGTTTTTAATAAGAACCTATATTAGTAAGTTCTTGCTTTATAAACCAAAAAATTTCGTTTTACACAAAGAAAATAAATTTTCTTGTAAAAGTCTTCAAGCAATGGGATTGCCGATGCAAAAAGCATTATTTGAGCAAAAAGGCAAGATCACGGACTTTTATTGTCTCTAACTCCAGTTCTAGTGGCCATTAAATATGATATATGTATCTAATATATGTGTGCCACAACAAACAACGTAAATATGAAATATGTGCTTTACGGAACTTTAACGAGTCATCTGATGTTACTGTTAAGTTTAAACAATAAACCGAGTTATACCTTCTGGCCAAATTTCACTTTATATTTTCTAAGAGACGTAGAGTTGCCAGAGCTTAAACACCAATTTTATCTTAAAAAAAATGTAGTTCAAACTATAACTTGGAAAATACATATGCAGCTTTATTAGCATTGATAAAAATAAATCAGTTTTGCTTCACATTTCCTAATGACCGTTTCGTTTTGTATACGTAGTTCCAAACTTTTGTTATCTGTGCTATCTGTACTTGTACTGTTATAGGGGCAACAAAAAAAAATACTCAAAAAAATATTATTATGTGGAAGGTCTCGTACCTAATCGGCCTTCCAGCATGGATACAGTGGGGCCCACTCTTTGGCTGTTACCCGAAGTAGTATAGAAATCCATCAGTTGACTAATAACACTCTGCTGTTCGAAAAGCAGGCCCTCCAACTTCTCCAGTCTCTCCCACATTTTAATGTATTCTTGGCTCAACAGATCCAGAGCTCGCCAAGCATATTTCAGTTCGGTTTCCAGGATATTAAGGCGCGTTCCCAGACGTTCCATGTATTCATTGATCACATGGTCAACATTGGAGTCTTGATAAACCGAATGAGCTATTGCTGGAGTCATATTGTCCGAATTATTTGTCAGATGTCTATCACTCATTTTTCTGAAGAACGGCTGGTAAGGCGGCACTACATAGTTAACGGGGTATGGAGTTTGTCATGATATGTTGTAATCAGGCACGTACGCTATAATGAAACTGAGCGTATATCAAGCGTAGGTTGAAAAGCTTTATTCATTTTCAAAAATAATTTCAGATAGCGCCATTAAGCAGGTGTTTTCAATACTGGTAATTGAAAACACTGATCCTAACTTTGAAATGTTAACGCCAATCTGATACCTGATTAGCCAGAAGAAGGAAGCAGATCAATGAGTTTCAACCGAATTCTTTCCACCAATATCAGCAGTACCCATTTAGAAGCTGGTAAAATCCAGGCATTTTTAAAACGTTTTTAAAATGTTAGTATTTTTTTTGTTTAATGGAGTTTTGTACATTGTCTTTGAAACTCTTTTGCATATATTTGTAAAGCATAATGAACACTTACAACTGCCTTTTTTAATTAACTAGCTCATTTCCAAGCCGTCTGGCATGCACCTAGTTTCGGACAAAGAAAAACAACATTTCAAGTGGCATAATTCAAATTTCTTGCTTCCACCTTTACGTGCATGAAGTGCTGCAAACGGTTGAAATTGCTCGATAAAAGAACTGAATTTCTGCGTTAGTTTCTGTTTTCAGTTCATCTAAGCATGGTAAAATCGACTTATTTAGGTTTCGAGCCACGTTACTTAAGGAACAGCAAGGAGATGAATTAGTAATTTAGTTCGTTTAGATTCTGGGTGAATGTTAACTCATTGTTCTTCTTAACCCTCACTGGCACTCACTACGATATGTACGGACGTAAAAATTCGTTGCTGTTGAACATAACTGTGGAGTGAGAATGGCACTTTTATGTGGCATCTCGGCCTCCAGTGGCTGACGAAGTAGGGAAAATACATCGCTCCCGTCCGTCTCCAGCGATAATCAACTTGGTTCGCATTTTTTTCTTAAAATTGGAGCGATCGAGCTAAATGCTCCAAAATTCGTGACATTCCGCGAATTTTCATTAGATTTTATAAAATCCCGAGGGCGAATTCATGTTCTCCGAACTTGCTAAAACCCGGATCCGACTGAAATCACTTATTACACAACTTTTGCACACTGATTAAATTCGACGGCAAATTGGAGCAGCTTCATTTGAAACATAGTCTGAAACAGAAAATATACATGGTTAGTGACTTCCAACAGAGGAAACATTTATTCTGGCAACAACTTCTTCAAATTTATATTAGCATTTGAACTTTTCAAGCAATGGAGAGCAAGTTTGGAACAGTTTTGTTACTTTCCTAGTTTGATGGTTATCAATCAGCTCTTCATGGAAATCTTGGTAAACTTCGTATCAATAATCTTAATGATTTGCAAAGTAGATATTTTGATCTTAGGTCTCATTTATAATTAAATGCTTCATTTACATTTATTTCTTAATTTGCCTACTATTTACTTATTTAATGTTGATCGATCATCCGAGTTTGGATTAATGGATCTTTTCAAAGCGTATAAATTTAGCTTTTATAACTTTTAGTTTGCAACTTTTACTCATTTAATAGGTACCAGATCTGATTTAGACCCTGGAATAAATTAAATCAGTACGTTTGCCCCGAATTTTACTAAATCGATAATAAAGAAGACTGGAACATATCGACCATCCGGGTTAAAAAACTGCATCCATATTTATTAGTCATACATTCATATGAAAAGCTTCATGTCTCGAACACAGCCGTTTAAATAAAATTCTAAATAATTTTTGATCGTTGCGTAATTCCATTTGGCAAACAATCATCTATTTTTGTCACTAATATTATGTATTAGAGTTTGGTATTTTTCTTTCGCAATATTTGATTCAATGTGCAAAACCATACTGTTGATTAGGCTCAATAAAATTAGCCCTTAATATCGTTCGTACTACATTTCATCTATTGTTAATTATTAACATCTAGTTGTTAATGAATTATATTAATTTGAGCCCATAAAGTCTCACATATCGATCTATAGAATGTTGAAAAGTTAATTTCATTAGTTTGTTTTTCTTAAGTAATTTCTGAAATCACGACATCCGGACGAAACTTAGAAGAACATAATTTGGTGGTTTGTAACTTGAGCAACTTAAATTAAATGGTATTGCTTTTACACGTAGAAGGCACTGCCTACGTGTGTTGTTGTCTTTTGAAGGGTCATAACGTTTTCATGCCTGCTTGTATCACATTTCGTAACAAAACAGTCGATTTATGGATCACATTTACACAAGTGAAACTAGTTTGTTCATGCTTTTCTTAATTATTTAAATTTGCTGTTTAACTGTATGCCAAGATCCTATTTCAGATGGGGCAACACTATAAACTTAGCAACCTACGTAATTCTTCTTGATTAAAATCACCTTTTGAAAAACACATTCGTTGATAACATTAAGAAGAAGTACAAGACTCTCAAGTACGTAACAAGTTTTGTCCACATATAAATATTATATCATGAATTATTTAGAAAAATAAAAATGATAGTTCATTTTTTAACACCGTTTAGCCCTATAAATAACACTTAGAGGACCTATATACACTTTTTATCTTAAAAATACTTGAACAATCGCATTGTAAAACATCGGAGAGGTACTAGAAAACATTCGCAACAGAATATGTTTCATATTTCTGTACTGAAAATGTAACATGGAAGACGTAAATTAGTAAATTCATACAGGCTCTATAACTGCGTCGGGAAGCTGAAGGGTCAAAGGAAAATTTTTGGCATCCGAATTTTTGTGTGTGTGCCAAACGTGTTTCTTCAGCATGTATTGACTTAATTACTTGCTCTACGAAACAAAGTTTTCATCCAACGTTACATTGAACATTTAATTTTTATTTGAATATATTTCATTTGGTGAGGAGCGTTAAAGTGTCAGTGCAAAGGCAACTGGAACGAATTGTAAAAATTTGGTGTCATCTATCCGTAAGACCAAAGCATCATACTAGGTAAGTATCCAGGAGGAAACGCCACGTAAACCCCAAGACTAACGGTGGTTTGATCTCGCCTAAGGCGACACGAACACGTGTGGAGAATATGTAATAGTTGCCTATTCACATTCTGTCCTTTCTTTAAAAACTAAAAGGAGAACGAAAAAATAAGTGGATGTATATTGAAAAACTTAAATATTACCGCAAAAAGGTTCAGAAGAACCATCAAGTAAGGCAAAGATCGAGAAGGTTGAGAAGAGTTTGAGTAGAATCGTAGTTAACAGAAGTGCAGAGCACATAATTATTTTCCAGTTTTATTGAACTGAAGTTATATTGTGTTTTTACCCATTCAATAATCTACATATCTCATATTAGGTACTTTCCATTTCGAACTAAAAGTCGATTTTTATTCACAACCAAGTTCATTATCTGTATAATGTTTAGTTTGCTTTTCGCAACTATCATATCGAATGTTTAATGGAATATCCAAGACCGAATAAACTGAATGGCGCCACATCCGTAAAAGCGGCGCTGACCTAAATCTCTTTTAGCAAGCAACAGTCTTTTATTTGAATTGGAGCTGTTTCAGCCAGCTTTGTAAAGTTCGACGAATGGCAGTGCTTTGAAATTTTATAAATCAAACTCATTGTTTGAGAAGGAGAAGTCCTACAATTAAAGTAAAAAGTACAGGGCAGGGGGCAAGGAAAAAGTATGATTAAAACGAACCGAAGCGAATCATCATATATGTATGTATATGTAGATGTGGTCAGATGGTGCTTTTAAAACATGCATAAATCTAAATGTGTTACTCACTTTATCAAAATTAAATTAATTAGATATTGTCTAACATTTAACATATAGCTTAAACATTGTCAGCAGTTTTTTTGATTTTAATTATTATTGTTATAGTGTTGAACTAATTTTAAGCATGCATTTTTTAAGCACAACCAATAAATTCACCTTTTTTGGAAAAAAAATTGAATCAGCTATCAGCTGGAACGATATATTTCCTTATTGGTATCATTAGAACAGACAGGCGTTATTTATATCGCAAATCGTCGAAAAACCAGGAATGGGTTTCTGGTATGCGTATAGCGACGGTAGGGCATAAGTTCGATTAAGGAAAATTATATAAATGTAAAAATAAAACGAAAAATAAATATAAAACGAATTAAATCGTTTCGTCCGTTCGGATTACTCATCGAGAACTTAGCTTCACTTTAGCTTGTTGCCATTTTAAACTAACATACAAAATATGAATTCTAATGATTAGCTGAAAAAAATATTGTTTTTTTAATAGCAAAGAGCAGCCATACTTTTCGTTTACAACAATATTAGACATACATAAATGTATGGTTCCAGATTTATTTTTAGACACTGCGCCGCCAATTTAACACATATCTTAAATAACCCCTAACTTTTCACTGTGAATGTTTTCTCAATCGGTCATTGGATTTGAACAAAACAATTTTTTTATCGAAGGATTCTTGGACAAAACTTAAAGTCAGCTGATAAGCAAAGTAAATATACTTAACATGCTGTACAGGGTGTTTAAAAAATGTCATGTTTTCTTGCTCAAAGTTTAAATCGGTCTGCAGAAAATTTCGGGTTTCTCCGACAGAAAAAAGTAAACAGTGTCTTCTGAGCTATTTGGATCTTCATTCGCTTGGTTAACAAAAACCAAATTACTCAAAAAATAAAACCAAATCGGCACGAACGAATTCTTGTTAATGTTAGTTTGGGTTCAGTTGGTTGAATAAGGAAAATTAACCCTAATGGAAAATATCAGCGGGACGGTCTCACAACAGTTTTTGTGTCAACAAACCTAGAGCCTAACCTAAGGGGAACGTGTTATATTTTGGCGCGTTTAATTTTCTTGCTAATCAAAAGTACATCTACCGTTTGTGCTTCTGAACATATTCTTTATTTTTATAATATACTTTGATTTCATAAAACTGACCGCCATTCATAATTGGTTTTATCCTCTGTGTTCTTATTGGTTTTATCCTCTGTGTTCTTATTGCTTATCCAAATGTTATCACATTGATTTGATAGGAAATATATATTTTTAGTCAGCACATCTAGAAGTTGATATCAACGAACGAATATGAAAGTTTCAAAAAACTTCTCCCATCTTGCTGGGATATTAATATAACATATTAATAACTACTATAAAAGCTATAAGAAGAATTTGAATAGATTAGGAAACCGTGATTATCATAATATTTCAATAGAATAAACATAAACAATAAACTGAAGATAAAATAATTAATCCGTTTTAGCTGACAAAATTATGAAAATTTAAATTTTGCTAGGAATGCAATGAAACGGCTATTGAAACATTTGCTGAATAAACAACTGTTTTTTGAAAATGTTACATCGATTTTACAAAATATTTCATTGCAAGCCATGCAAATCGCGAAATTTCTCCATGGAGGCATAATAACCCGGTCAACTCAAAAACACAACCAAGATCTCATTAATTAAGAAACGGGTAAGATTTTAACATTAATTGAATATTTTTGTTTAATCTGTAGATCTACTAGTAAAACCTTGTTTGTCACCTGATAGCGAAGATATTGTCACTTAATCAAGAGAGTAATTCGTTCTTAATTATGATAAGCAACAATTATTTAAGGAAAATTCCAACACTGTGCCAATGCTTGTCGCCATGAGTAAACTCCAAATTATCCCTAATTTTCATAATAAAATTGGATCGTAAATATTCAATAATGTACTGATTTAATAAGGCGTCGAGGAATTTATAAATGAAAACGAGATGCTGTCAAATGCTGGCGCCGACCCAGATTTTCTGGCCTCTCAGCAACAGCTCGCAGCCAGGAATAAATTAAAATAATTATTTTCCGAAATATTTTTCCACCTTCATATTTGAAGAAAAATCTGCATACTAAAACAACTTTATAAACGTTTCCCTAATTAATAAGCATTCTGGATAGGGATAACATTTTACATATAGCTAATAGCATCAGCATTTAATTTAAAATTGAAAATTACCCACCTTTATAAAACCGAAAGCTTTTATAAGTGTTGTTAAGTTGATGTTCTGAAAAATAGAGCAATGTATAGTTAACCGATCGTGTTTAAAGTTTAAGTGTATTAGGTATATCAGAGTACTACCATGAGGACGCAACAGGGATTGAACGTAAGATCACTGAAAGCTCAGTTAAGCTTTTCATGACCCTATCAAATTAATATGATGAATTTAGATAGAGATACTTGAAAGGAATGACTGAATTACATGGCAGTATCTCTGAAATCAGCTTTACGGTTCGCAAAAGCGATTTCACATGGGTGTACAAGAAAATCGTTTCCTGCCCAGAGGTGAGAGGAATAAAATCCACCGTTACGCTGGATGTGTATTATGTTTATGGAAAGTGGAACATGTTGGAAGCCCTGGAGAATCTTGAATTTTTACCGTACTTTTGTGCTATGTGAGCAGGTTACGGTAGACTGATAAGACATTTTACCACAATACAGTTGCTTAAAATGTATATTTTTTGTCTATTGAAATAAATTATTTTATACTACATTACACGGGACAAGGAAAATCACTCCTAGGAGAATTTAGTAATACATTTAGTGTACATTTTAAACTATCTGTGAATGTATTTTCGTATTGTTCAGTGATATTAAAGTAAAATTGAAAATATTTCACTATTTTTCCATTTTCTCCAACAAACATTTTGTTTGTGTGTGCTATTTCAAACTGAAATAAGCTACCTGATAACATACCGTAATAAGTATTATAAATTATCATAAAGCAAAGTTCTTAGGTTTTTTTTATCGTTCTACCTTATTTAATTTTAATACGTTGTACTTAATTCCTTTTTTTGCATTATTGGTTCGAGCTTTTTAATTACTCTCAAGTATTTCCTTTTTTTAATAGCTCTTCTAAATAGTTGTTAACCCTCAATTTTAGTACAAAATACTTGAATTAATAAGACTTACATTTGTTCTATCAAGTTTGAACCATAATCGATGCAATACTTGGACTAAAAATATTGAATCAGCGTCAAGCTTCAAAAGAGGGAAAACGAGGTCGAATCGATTAAAATAGAATTATTCATTATATTGTTTTACTTCTTGCTCTGCATAACGACAAAGAAATTATTTTCAATTATATGTTTTCTACAACGTCCAGAGTCATAATGAATAGGTGATTATCTTATAGCTTAATGCAGCACAATCCAGAATATTTATGAACACTTGTTTTCGAAAATTATGCTTGTTTAATATACTGTTATTTTCATAAATTGTAATAAAGAAATGGTAAGCTATGAATAACAGAAGGTATGGCACAGAGTGAGGAAAGCAGAACACTTTGTAGTTAACAACTATCTGTAGAATAATAAAATGATAAATAAATGAGCCCGCTAGATTTTGGATCGAGATAAACAGTAAAACTGCGACTTGTTTAATTTAAGTAAAAAATTTTAAAAACAGTTGAAGAGGAAAAATGTTTGCACATCTTTTAAAGGATTTCGGCACTGTCGGATGTATTCTTGCTGAATATTGAAAAAAAAATATTTGAATCATAATATTAATATTGTTAAGTACAAGCTCTCAAACAAAACAATTTCTGAAAGTTAATTGATCGAGATTGAATGAAATTGCAGTCCCACACGATAAACTTTTAGGTTCATTTTTTTCTCGTGAAATTAAATGTCTTAAAAGACATTTGACAATTTTCACTATTAAATTGAAAGAAAGCTGCTAAAGTCACTGAAGACCCATTGCCACATTTTAAAATTTCAATAGAAGATATAATGGAAATTAAATCTTTATTTGTGTATTTTTTCATCAAATGATTTCTTATCAATATAATTTTCTAATTTACTCATACTGGAAGGTGTTCATTTTTGTGTATTTGAATTTCTAATTGTTGATTGATTGTTGCCCCTTGCCATAAATAAAACTCTTTTCTCTCAAAATTTACATGTATTTATCCTGAGAAAATCTAGCCCTTCTTGCAAATACCTTGTAACTTGTATTAAAGTTTGAAATAGCAGATTACAACTAGGAAATTCTCCACGCTTAACAAACAAGCTACATTTTAAAAACCAGTTTCATTAGAAACTTAAACAACGTAACCAAAGCAAATAGCCGCATAGCTTTCAACAGCTCCATCATATTTTCTGAGACCATTGTAATTTATAAAGAAATTTTAAATGAACAATAAATCTTAGTTCGGCTCGAAGTTTCGCTCCTTTAAGAAGAAGTGACCCATTAAAAGTTTGGGAAGGGTGAGCAATTACTGGCAAGATTTTGTCAGCCGAATTTAACTAATGGTTGGACCTCAAAACGATATAATTAATCTTAGTCAAATTAGAGATTCCCGAATAGCTATAGTTAGTGAAAGCCTATAGTAGATTACATCTAGTTTTGTCAGGGCGTCAAGTTAATAAATTAACAGGAAGGGACATTGATTATGCTGTCTAAAGTGGGACAATTCAAAAGGGCCCATATAAGATTTTGACCGTTTTAATTCCACGGTAACAGCGTGGATAGGTAATACATATTAATTCCATACCACATTTAAAAACAATTATTTATTTAAAATTTGAAACACATACAACAAACAACATACAGGCGAAATTCGGAAACACTGTCAACGATTTTGTCTTCTTAGTTTTACACATTTCAATTCAATCCACCAAACCGAGTACTCCACGAACGCACAAAGAATAACAGAAATACTACTTTAATTACAATCGAAATGGAAAAATAATTCTCATTCCAATTGTTCCCAGCTTCTTCTTCATCAAGAAATAACGAAAGATAGAGGTTGTTCCTAAGCTCTCTCTGTTTAACAAGACCCACCAGAGAAACGCATTTCCTCTTCCCAACTTCAACTTTATTGGAACATTTTCAGTCATACATTATATTCAATATTATTTTTCCATTGCTCTTAAGCAAAGTTGTACTTTCTCAATGTGAACCTGATCTAATTTTTTATGCATAAACTCTGATTGCTGCTGGCGATTGGATTTCTGTCTGAAGCGATAGCTAGAAGGGCTATTTTTCTGTCGGCACTTGTTTTTTTTTAAACTAAATAGGTACTTCTGAGTCAGTATTTGGCATGTGGAAAATGAAACAATGGAAAACTTCTGAAAATTTGGTATAATTCCAATTAAACTTCCTCAACTGAAAAAAAATGTGTATATAGTCACACTAAAGGCATACAAACAAATAAACTCATATCTTAAAATAAGTTTCTGATTTTTTCGCGCATCTATGTCACAGCCTATTTTTCAAAATCTAGAGTCCATGTTGAAGCTAAAATCTCATGCTTTTTTACGATATTTACACCTCATATACAATGCAGCTTTCGTTAGCGAGTACTAAAACTCCCATTCTGAAATCCCAACTTTTAAATTTTTTTAGAGCAAATACCTTTTTAAATATCATCCCAATTCTCATTAAAGCTTGCAAATAACCGCTTTAATAAAAATAAACATTTGGTGAACCGAAAATGTCCCTACTGATTTGGATTGGATGATTTGGAAAAACACCATCTTATGTTTATTCTACGCAGGGGTTACTAAATCAAAAGTCTACAAAACCATGTTGATATAATAAAAATTCGATGATTATCTTGCACAGAGTTTTTGTAAATATATAAATCCGCGTGTGTGTTATTTATGTGCTTTATTTGGGTCAGTTCTTATCGCCTACTGTTTTATTTCAGTTTTTATTCATGAACTTTTATGAGCAACTTCCTTTCGGTTCAGAGTAATGTTAAGTAAATACAGCAACCTACATTCAGATTTTAACCAGTTTGTGCTGAACACGTTGCGAACTCAATTAATTATCAGTCAGATATTAAAATCAATTGGGAATATGGCATATAAGGACTCGGAATTAATATTAATTAATTACGTAATTAATTATACTACAAATAAAAACACTTACGATTAGAAAGGCGTTCCATAACACTGTACAAGAGGGATTAGAACGTATTTACATGCATGTAATTTCAAAACGATTTTGACTTCATACCGGTTTCTCTGTTTTTGGAAGATAATGACCTAGTGAATCAATTTATATTGGCGATCACATAATTTTATTATGTGATCGACACACGACTTTAATTACCATGAATCATCTATGAGGCTGAAATAATGTATTTTTCCTTTTAGAACCCTCATGATGACTTTAATATAGCCAAAACTTTTCCTCCAGAAAAATAGCGTTTTTTTTTCTGCCACTATCTATTCACCGATTAGGCGAGAACATAAATAGGCATCTTTTTCCAAAAGTATCGTATTATATTTTTCCGAATATACCGAGATCTTACGTTCAGTTTGTTAATTTACTTAATTAACAGTTTAATTGGTAAATTTCTTAAATGTCCTGTTTCTACGGAACCTAAAATCTTATTAACAGACTGTCTAATTACCATTAGCACATGCTTTACTTGATTTCAATTAACTTATTTTTTAAGTTATTTCGAATGAGACAACTGTGATCAAAGCTTCTTAAAAAAAATGTGGATTTTAATTATATTGCGACTAAATTGAATGCTAAAAAATGTCTAAATTATGCCAAAGAACTCTGGCCGAGACAGGCGACTTTAATTCACTCTGAAACTTTTGCGCCAAAGTTTACTAATCCACGGGTTTCTGCTGAACGTCAGTAAGAATCATTATTATGTGCATTATTTACTTACTGATTTGTTTTTTTCTTTGAATCCCACACAGAAAAGCATTGGCATATATATGGTATTAACAATAAAAGAGAAAATCTGGGAGGAAAATGCGATTACCAAAAAACGGACGTGATTGTTTATATCTTGTAATTTGAAGATCAAATGCACAAATGTGAAAATTTTGGCCATCTTTAGAAACGACAAGTATTAAATCATGTAGTAGTTTTCTTCTGGCAACTTATAGAAGCGACTGTTAGTCGTGAATCGTCGTTCACATATTGAGTCCATAAAGCTTCAAAATCACGAAAAATTGATGATAATATTTACGAACGTATAGCTGGGAGAATCGACAAATTACTGTTGTACTGTACGATACTATTTGCTTCCCTATTTATACCAAATCTGGGTCAAATTGCTGCCGAAATTCAGCTTTGCAAAAATTGTTGCATGTTTCTATCGAACTATTCAAGACAGTTAGTTCGTTCTTATTAACTATTTTCACTAAATAGTCGCACTCAGAAATATTGAATAAAGGAATTCTGCTTAAGTTCTTAAAAACCGCATACATTTTCAAACAACAATCGCTGCAAAACCTTAAAATCAATTACTGAAATTAGTCGTTGTCTCTGCTTTGCAGATTTTAATTATTTCTCATTTTGCCCGCAATCCCTCAAGTTTTTGAAGGGACAAATTAATTGCTGGATCAACATGCAATATGTTAAGATTTCTTGATTATCCAATGATAAAACAAACGAAAACAATTTTGATCAGATATTTGACGTCAAGGCAAGTAATTAGGAGTAACTGTTTAGATGTTTTGCTTTTCCATACAGGACAATGCTCTACTGATTTCTTATATAGAAAAGTACTTATTTCAATAGTTCTCTGGACACTAGCGCGTCCTTCACAGCTCATAGATGAAACACCACTGTTTTTATTTAAGTGGTAACTCTTCAAATGATTCATTTCGAAACACTTGGAGGTGTCGTTGAGGGGCAAATGTATGCAACTGTTTGCTGCAAGAAGACAGTTCCCGACATGCTCTAACACAATATTTTCTATCTCAAAGCAGCTACCACTTGAGAGTGCAGAACGTAATGTTTACTGGTGACGGCAGCATAGTGCTCCGATTACAAAGGTCTTAAGTCCTAAGATTGAATCTTCCTGTTTGTTCATAAACCACTAATGGGCTTTCATATGTGCCAAATAAGTAATAGATCTTATAGGTCGGGAAAATGAATGAACCAAAAAGTTTTGAAAACGTTTCCATTGTTAAAGATTGCACTTAAAGGTTATCTAAAGCGGAAAGCGTTTGCTCTACCGTGATATGCCGTTATTTCAGCTAGGTTACAGCTTAGACGCAAGAATGACAAATTTTCTGTCCTCAGAGTGTGGAATTGTAGTTTTTTAAGTAAGGCAACAGTGGGTATAAAAATGTGAGAAAAATCGACATTTAATTGCATTTAATTAATGATGATATTGCGTTAATTGGTGCTACCCTCGTGCTTGCTGAACAAATTGATTTTATGTCCCTTAAGTTTAATTGAATGAGATAAACCTATCTCGCCGAGAAAATAGATTAATTGAGTCGAGGAGAAATGGCAAAGGCATCTTCGATGAAAAGTTACGTGAGTAAACAGCAGTTTATTTTAAGTGAAACGTGCGTTGTGGTAGAGATCATGTTACATACGATGGCGACAGATGTCCGACTAAGTGTAGCAATTTCCTGAAACGGGTTTAGGCACAAAACTAGATTTTCCTTAAACACTTAAACTTAAAAATTAAAGTTTCTGTCTAATTAAAATACATTTGTAATAAGAACTTGAAACTTCAACAGTTTTTTGAAATCAGTTTCTTGGTCCAACAGTTTCAATACATGTATGTAATTGAATAAAGAATCGTACTGTTTATGTAGTTATTGTCACTGAACTCATTACAGTACAATTTAAGATCCTTAATTTTTACTATACATAATTTTAAAAGTGTAACATAACAAACATTATTTAAAAATCAACAAAATTAGCATAACACTGACAAATTGGGACCAACTTTGGAACTGGATACATTTTGATTCCTGCGCGATTCCATTTCTGATTGAAGCGTTATTTAGTGCATTTCTTTTTCGCTTAGTGCGTGTTTTTACAAAAAAAATGGTGCATCATATAAAGTTTCTACAACGTGGCCAATGAAACAATTCATTGATGAAACAATTGGAAAAAGTCCCACGGGTTCTCAATTGGACACAAAAAGTGAGACAAAGTTGGTTGCTGTTTTAACACCAAGCGCATTAAAGTAGACATCATATCTCCAAAAAGTTTTTGAATTTATCGTTCATCCCGCTTATTTACAAAGTGGTCCTAAAAAGATGGACATTTTGGTCTTGCAATGATACATTTTTTCTGAAACACAATTTCAAAATTGAGAGTTTATTATAAGCTAAAACTTTTACAATTAACGAAATATTTCCAAGTGCCCTTTGAAGTTGAAAGTCTGCTAGAATCATATATTTCTGGAAAATTATGATTTTAGTCATTTTTTCATGCAACCCTCTATTTTCACTTGACTTAGATTGATGAGCTCTAAATCACGTAAATTGGACTAAGAACAGAAAAGTTATCATTGCAAACCCAAAAAGTCGATTTTTTTATTCCACTTGCAAATAGAAGAGAATCCTTAAGAATTGAAAACTCGTTTCGAGATATTTGGATTATCTTTAAACATTTGGTGTGGAGATCCAGAAAAACTTTTTTGTCCAACTAGAAACATGCCAAACTTTGTTTTTTTCAAAATTTTTTTGAAATTTTGCATTTTTTATTTGCCACCCTTTACCAAATTTGCCGGAGATGCTTAATTTTTTATCAATACAATGACTAACAGAACACAAATGGCGCTAAATAAAGCTACAAACAGAAACCCAATCACTAAATCAAATAAAAATTTATCCTTTTCCAAAGTGAGGACAAATTTGGCTGGGAAACGTTCATTTTGTTGCATAGTTTAGTGTAGTTCAACATACAATCGTTCCAGTAGAAGGACATAAGCTATGCTCGAACCATCTGAATTATGTACCCTGCATTTTTTCTATAATTTTTACCATAAAATAAACGTTGAATTGAAAAATAAAAAATTAGAGAAGTTTTCAAGTATACAGATTTTTATAAACATCCCAAACCCAACCAAAAACAGCACCCATGCATAAAGAAAATACTTACGAAGTATACGCAGTGACGCTGGACTTTCATGGAACCCCCGAGTGATTTCATGATCATGAGTGGTATTGAATACATTTTAGGGTTTAAAAGAAATAAACTGTTATGACTAGCATAATCTCATTTCATCTTTAACCGTATGAATTCACTTCTAGACTAACACCACTTTCTCAATATTAATGAGACAGAAACTCTTTGGAAATGTACGAGACTACCGCTTCTACATAATTTAATGCTAAACGATTTTATATAAATCTTAGTGGCGAGCAAGAGTGACCTGACCCGCATTGCATTATGCTTTTACACTGATCCTGCTCCTAGACTAAACAAATATTTCGCAATTTTTCAAGTTCTGTATTATCTATTGGAAAAGCAGCGTCAATTGGCAAGATAGAGCACTGGTTTCGAGTAGAAAAGCAGCTTTCCGCTCTGTGATCGATGCCTTGAAGCTCTGGGAAAGTTTCCGACTAAGAGAAACTACGCCTTTAACTTCAAACAATATGCTCGTACATCGATCTATATTACAAATAGTCTATTGCAAATTGGTCTAAGAAGAAGTGTTTTTTAACTTCCCATGTCATAACGCAAAACATGTCGACATAAGCGGAAATGGAGGTAAATCAAGCTGTTAAAATACTAAATATAGAAATTTTAAGATCAGCGGGGAACAATTGAACCAATGTGCCTTGTTAGTTTTTCAAAACTGCAGTCAATTTACTGTTCAGATACAACACTAAGTATGCATTTCGAACCTCAAACTCATCTGGTTCATCATTCCAGATCGTCAAAAGTAGTATTTCTCTAAACTATTTCGTCCATTTTTAACAGCTACTTAATAGACTACATTTCTTCTGCAGCAAAATATGTTTTTTCCAGGAGATTTCAATATATATTTATAGATGCGGATAATCTTGCTTGTAAGCGCTTTTCTATATGGTAGCTGTAGAGCCAATTTATGTTAAGCAAAGTGCTTCAAGTGTATGAGTGTAAGCCCTTAAGGCGAGTAACTTTGCTGGTTATAAATCGAGCGCATGCTTTTCGAGCTTGCAAAGGAGGCGAAATATTATTTATTTTATTCCAAGGTGAACTAATCGAAGTCTAGCAAACTTTACTATATTGCAAAACGTAGTTATTTGAAAAATAACGCGGAAAGTTTTGTGTCGTAAATCCAATATTTGAAGTGTTTGAGTTCGAAAAGTAGTTAAAAGATACATTTGACATTTATAATTATAATCATTATAATCCGGAAATTTCACATTTTCAGAACTCATTGTAAAATTTTTTACTTGTTTTTTTACTTGAAGTAAAAGAAAATGTACATATTGTATAACTATGTTGACAGTGAGTTAGATCGATCTATTTTAATGTGATAATTAATTCTTGTTAATTGTGACCAAATGATGTGTTCTCAATATGCAACAAAAGAAACTGTCCTTTATTAAATACGAAACCTCCTATGGCACCTCTAAGCAAAGAAAACATCACTTCAATTTGGTTTGTATCCAAATTGTATGTTTGTACTACTTCACACTCAAACGGTAATTAAGGTAATTAAATAAAAATATCTAGCCAATAATTGTATTGCCGCGTACAGTTTCAAACCGTCTAAATCAATCATATAACCGTATAAACCGATGAATTTTTCACTTTTGATACGGATGAAAGACAATGTAGCAAACTAAAACGTACAAATCATTATTCCAATGTTGGAATCCAGCCGAACTACCACATTTTTACATTAA
Source organism: Dendroctonus ponderosae (assembly GCF_020466585.1). Taxonomy (NCBI): domain Eukaryota; kingdom Metazoa; phylum Arthropoda; class Insecta; order Coleoptera; family Curculionidae; genus Dendroctonus; species Dendroctonus ponderosae. The sequence goes on along the minus strand of NW_026018443.1, from coordinate 4,794 downwards.
CGTTAGTGCTTAACATATGCGGAAAACAGACAAGTCAGCCAATTTACAAAATCACTATACAAAATAAAATGTGTTTTTACACCACGCTTTTATCGTACCAAATGACCGTAACGCTGATTTAAATGTGTGTTTTTTGCGATATTACATTACACGCACATTCGTAGGATCATTAAATTAAGGTATTTGCATTTGTTTGTTTGAAGCGCTAAAATTTTAAACCTTTTCAGTCACACGATCTGGATGTATTTTTGTGGCAGATACTTGAAACAGTTAAACCTTTGTACATCGGTCAACTTTCGGGAAATTAAAAATGTTTGTTATGACGGGGTGCAGATAATTTAGGGTACAAAGCGAAAGTAAAATTTGCTTTGAAGAATCGTGTATTGTGTATTTAAATTTATTCACTTTTACGTTTTATGTTACGTGGTCTTGTTTACACATTTAATAAAGTATTGCTTTATTTCTCAAAAAATGCAGAAGTATTATTAGTCTTTTATCTTGAAGTTTAGTTCGCCTGAAGTTCATAACTTTGATTAAAACTAGTTCTTATTCACTTCATTTATTTAAAAACATCATGTAATAAACGACTGCCTTTAATTAAATCGACTTTAAACCGAACTATTTAGCCATTGAGTAATAAATACCCTTAAAACCAAGAAACCATAATATAGTGACGCGAAGTTCTCCTCAGGAAGTAATAACGCCGCTAAAACTGGGATACCCACTTTTGTAAAGCTTTCTTGAGAAATAAATTCTACTTTCCTTTTCCTGTTCTCAGTGATAGGGAGTGGCTTAAAAATCGCCCTGTTTCCAAAATGAATTGCAACGTTCAAATTTATTTAGTTTTTCCTTACTGATGGTAAACCTTACGAAATGATCTAAACTCACGTCTAGAAAAAGGCAAAAGCAAGATGGAATAAGCCGTAAGTAAATTACATTTCTCTTCTATGACACTAATGGACTTATAGTTGTATATACTTTACGGAATATAGTATATTCCGTAAGCTGTCCAATTCCATTTGTTAGAAATTGTAGATATCGATGTTCTGTTAACGGCCTTTGAGTATAATTCAGTCTCGTCTATTCTAAGTTCAATTATTTCGTTCCCAAACATCTCAACCGAAAAATTAAATGATACACGACCCTGCGTGATCATCTTATATAAAATAGCATAATGCATTTTTTCCATATTACTTATGAATTACTAAATATTACTTATTAGAAATATAAATAAAAAAAATGAAAGGAATGATTAGTAATTTCGTTCAGTGCGTTTGTATGCTGACGACATACAAACATACATATGTCATGATCTATTTGAGGCATTTGCGAAATCAGAATAATAATTATTTTTTTTACTTTGCCATTTTATTTTGTATGATACATTAACATTTTCTAGCAACTCAAAAATGTCCCTAAAACTTGTAGATGGAATTTGTTGGTACATTTGATAATGAATTAGTATACACACGTAGGCTAACAATAGAAGAACAAGAAGTATTTTTCAATGCAATGAAAGTGAGTCGAGCTTTGGAACCTCCCTGAATTAACAATAAAACAAAATTTTTCAAAACGATAAAATATTTTTTAAAAGGTGACTTGGGGGTATTGCAGCAAATACTTGGGGGTATAGTACAAACAAATGTATCTCGCAAAACAAAACTCAATATTTAATAAATTTTCCCAGGTTTTGAACATTCGAGGTGAAATAACTGGGTCAAAAGGGGACAAAATGCAGTCCTTAGGAATAAATCCGGCAGAAATTCTATCAGAGAAGAAACCCGGTTTCTTGATCCGATTACCTATTTAATCGACCGGCGAAACATTCGACCTTAAATTTCAATTCAAGGTAAATTAGGTTTTTAGTCATAAACGTATATCTTAAATGGAAAATTTACCGGTTGAGTTAAAAAGAATTGGGAGGTGTATAGCCCTTAAAAGACATTGGATAGATGAATATTGAATTTATCTTCTTAGTGAGAGCACAGCTTGACTACATTTAAGATATGTTTTTCTTAACTTTAATCATCGTCACCATGTGCAATGTTTCTTTTGGCTTGCTTCACCATCAAAAACCCAGTTGCTTTTATTCGTGTAATCAACCAGCCTTCTTACCAATCCTTCTATTTCTAGTTTAGAGCAAAAATAGCAAAAGGTGCAAAGTAACTGGACTTATTTAGCTATTCTACAACCTTCAATTTAAGGTTTTATAATGCCAGGTCTTCACAGAATTGTGATTTTGACTGTTCAAAGTTCAAGCTGAATATTTTTCTTCAGAAAAGTTGCATATGTTGGTCGTTACAAATATTTTCCTTCGTTATTGAATAGGAACTACCACTGGATTGCAAAATTTGATGTGTGATCGATTAAAGTATCTCAGTGGCACTGCTTTATAATACATTTAAATATAATGTATAAATAGTGCAAAGCGCATATGTAAAGTTGATAAAAAATACAAAAATATTAAAGTGAAAATAGCTAAAGGACTCTATTTCCCTTCGGTATCACTAACCCAAAACAGTGGAGCATAATACTAATGACATTCTTTGGTTTTAACAGTAAAATGAACTGTTTTTTTGGCTTCGGGGTTCATTAAACGTAATTTGTATACGAACAGAGAAAAATTGCTCTATTTAAAGGAGTAAAGATTGTATTATGGAAGTGCTAAACGATATTTCAAACGTTTAAAGTCTGATGAAGATCAATTCGAATCCCCAGTTCATCACAAAAGAATGAAAATAAACCATTTTCACTTCAAATACATTTATAAAAATTGAATAACTTTTCAGGCTCCTAAGCTGACATGATGGATACCGCCATTAAAAATCCACTTCCTTACAGAAAAGTTGATGGAATAAATTTCATTGTCAAGCACATCGGTCAAATGATCAGACAGAATGACGGATTCATTGATTTCCATCTGTGACTATCCAAAATCATTTTAGAAGTAATATTTTCGGGAMCTGTTCGATATCGCCGGGAAGAGATGCGATAATAAGCGGTGAATCTGATTTAACGTTTCCTCCCGCAAATAGAATATTCAACTTAAGTTTGGCAGWTATGTATTATTTAGGAGAGCCAAATAAGTATTGGAAGTCAATTCTGATAGTATTTTTCAAAATAAAYTGGTAAATACGCATAAAATTCCATTTGCGTCAATCATATATCAAGTAAAGTTCAAACTTCAACCTGTAAAAAATTATCCTAAATTTATTATGTGACATATTTTGGCACAAAGTATAGATAACTCAATCTAATTAATTTTATTACAAATTTTTTAGGGATAGCCTTAAATTCAGAACCAAAGTAATTAAAATTGCGTTTATCAAAATCTGTGTTTCTAGACCGTGGTTCACTTTTAACTATACTAAATGTATTTTGAATAACTAATAAATTTCAAAATGAAAGTGATACAACATTTTTGGAGTGTCAATATTGCTTTGAACTAATTTCCGTCTTACTACCATTACACATTATAACTTCTGCTTGTTTATTACTAAATGTTTTTGTGTTTCCCGGGATTCGCTAATTTGCAGTTTAGAACAAATCATGTATGAGTTCACCGTAACAAATTACTAACGCAAACAACTATTACACATTGATGTATTAGAAAGCTTTCTCTCTCACACTGGTAATAATATGCACATAAACCTACACAAATCCACCACTTTTATTACCAAATAACTCGATTTTATTTTCCGATTGCCGCAACTTTAAGACACAGTAGTAAAATAAAATGAGTTTCACGCAGGCTACTAACTCGAATGGCCTTAGAAGCACAATAAAAGTCATATTAATGTTTTGAAGTACTGTGAAATTAAGAAATACGTTTATGACATGGGTAGGGTATTTTCAGTGAACCTTTACAAGGAAAGAGTTTTAGGCCACATTAAATGTTTTTGGCTCAACATTGGATGTTGCTTAATTATACATTGTAATTAATAATAATTAATATAGTACATAAGAAAGCAAAACTATTAATCCCCGTCGGGATATCTGAAAGTAATTTACCCTTTAACTTTTCACTAATATTTAATTCCAAATCAAAATTAATTCCTGAGTTTCAGTCATTTATTGTTTTTATTTATCAATTAAAATACGTTTCGGTGTATTTTTCCACCATCATCAGTTTTCATCAAAAAATTTCATTAATTTAAAAAACAATCCCAGTTCGTCAACAGCTTCATCATGTCACACACTAAATACATCACAATTGTAACACTTTAAAACATTCTAAAATTAATTAGCCGTAACAGGTGATTAGTCAGGACAATAAAATTTGGAATTACTCAATAAGTTGTATAAAAAATAAATGGGCAGAGATAAAAGAACATATAAAATTACCCGAAAAAGAATTTAGTGAGGCGGTAGAATTTATTGAGGCGGTAGGTTGTGTTTAAAATCCACATATTTCCAGTACGAAAACAAGTTCTATTCACAGATATATGGGTTCTCCCATAGCAGCAACACTTGCAAATTTGGTAATGGAAAATTTGGAAGAATAAATAATATCTAAATTAGACTATAAGTGTGAATTTTTTAAACGATATGTAGATGACTACATAATGTACCTTATGATAACAACGGGGAAATCAAAACAAATTGGTACACAAAGGAGGTATGGTCTGGTAGGTACCTGAATTATCAATCGTACGCTCCAATGAAATATAAAAGAAGTGTAATAACGGCACTTGCAGATAGAGCCATTAAATTGTCACATTGGGAGTATAGAACAAAAAATCTTGAAAAAATAAAAAATATATTATTAATAAACAACTATCCAAGATCATTTTT
>NW_026018442.1:28172-30357 GCF_020466585.1 Dendroctonus ponderosae | reverse complement strand
TCAATAAATCTATGTTTACCAAATGGAAAATCATCCAGTTGAACTTGTATCAGCATGGAACACTCACAACAAGCAAATTATAAATGCACAATGTGAAGCTTCATATACTGGTCATTGTTAGGCAGCATTGTACTTACGAAATTCTATTAAATGATGCCGAATAATATGTTTACTGTACAACTACAGAACAATGCGTGTTATGCTTCATTGACATCAAATCGGCCAATGTGAGTATAATTAAAATAGGTCGAAAAATCGACACGAAGAATTCTTTCTTAAAGCTCGAATTTGCATAATTAATTTAAAATTATTTTGATACTGTAAGGAAACAATGTTTGTGCCCAATCAAAGTACAATAGAATCAGTTCACCTGAGTTTTTTAATAGCTTTGATGTTCATTTTTGCTCTCAGTTACGAAAAGACCGTTGGAAGGTAGAATGCTAACGAAGTAATTATAACAAATATATAGATGATGCTTTACTATGAAAGCTTCACGACACGCAAACCGATTTAATTATAAATTCATCAATTATAGAATAAATAAATATGGAAAATAAAATATACGGAAGCAGAGAGGCCTTTACGTTACTAATGGCCCGCGAAATAACCTAATAGCTTCAAAATACAAAAACATATATTACCATTAAAATTAATCACGATTTCCATATATTTGTGGGTTTTCTGCTGAATTTGTATCCATCTTGTTTTAAAGCGGAACGAAAGGTGGTACAGACTTTCGTAAATTTCCCACAGGAAAATTTTAAACAGTTTTGAGGTATTTTTAGCTCCTTTTAACTTTCCAAGAGTCAACCAATGTTTACTCCTGAATAATTTATGTGCCAACGGTCTGCAATTTGTGTCCGATTAAAACTGAATTATGAATAATAATGCTAACCGTCTAGTGCTTGAACAAAAACATCATTCCAGCTATTGATATTACGCAATGTTTAAAATATGCACAGAATAAAACAGCTCTAAAATTCGATATTTTCGTTTTAAGTACAATAAGCTTCTAGAACAAGAAGAGGTCCATTGCCATTGTAAAATATGTGAGATAACGTTAAAAATTAATATACTCAGAATCTGGTACTGTGCAATTTATAGAAAACGTACCTCAATGCAGTAATTAATTCGGCGATCATACGGCATTAATTTGGCGACTGACTTTTGTCATCCGGTGATTTGCTATACATACAGGATGATTCAAAATTGGCGTCATTCCTCTGGAGGTGTTGTCTGGCGCTGTTATAGGAGTACAGCAAAAATAGTGAAATAAATTAATTGTTATTAAAAACTGAGAAATTTACAAAAAACTATATCAGAAATACGGCGGCAATGTTTTCAAGGTAATCTGCCTCATTAACATTGCGCAAATACCTGTTGCTTCGTAATTATTTAAAACTCGGGTAACCATGGAATTACACAGAGTGGCAATAAGATAAACAAGGATAAATGGTAAATTCAACAAGATGCGTTGACTGCGGAACGAACTTTCGAAATGTCAACCTGTTCTCATAACCTCGAATTGGTTCAATGGTTAACTCCAAACAAGCTAGTGCCTGTGTAATCTTCTTATAATCCAGTCTTATCAAGCAGCTTCTCGTATACTGTTAATTAACTCCTGCTCCATTTGTATCTCCTTGTGCTGTGTGTATCGTACAAACGTTGTAGGAATGTAGCCCTTCCTCGGTATTTATTTGGTCCTTGGGAAAGTGTCAGTCAAAGGCCCTGATTCGATTATGTCCAATACTTGTTCCTCTGTGTCTGGAACCCGAATATCGATTGTCGTCCACTATCTTCCTGGAATCAGTCTCCTGGCCCTTTGTTGGCGTGAGTTCTTTCAGATTCTGCTATGTTACTGTAGTATTTCCTCTGAACTAATTGCATATCCGCAAATTCGTGAAAAGAAATTCAAAATGTCACAGTTTGACAAATTATTGTTATTATTGACAAGGGCTATCCACCTGTAACTATGTGTTAATGATGAAAACATAATTGCCGTTATATGGTATATCACTTTTCATCAAAAAATTGTAGACGAGAACTTTTGTGATATTAAAAATTTTTGTATATATATATATAAATAATCCTTATTTCCTACAGAAAAAGGCTATCGACCCAATCGGTCTTTCTGCCCTTGTTTAGTATATATGTGCCTTAGCCTAGCTTATTCTAAAATTAATTC